>NW_007378218.1:0-4919 GCF_000475195.1 Diaphorina citri
ATGGCTTATCTCCAAAACACCACCAACCTTAAATCCCATCTTAAGTGTAAACATAAACTGCAGTATGAGCGGCTTGAAAATAGTGCATCACACGTTGACAAGTCTTTATTTAACAACAAGAAGAAAAATATGATGCCACATGAAATGTTCAAAGTGGTAGGTTGAACTTTTTTGGGGTAGAGGGAATGATATTTTATTCATCCTTATTTTATACCTTTATTCCAGGTGATATATTGACCAAGAAGAAGACAATTTGTACTCTCTGCTCTTCTCAGTTTTCATATAATAGAAACACCTCAAACCTCAGGTCCCATCTTGCCCGTAAACATAAACTGCATTATGAGCACCTTGATGATGGTGGACCACAAGTTGACATGTCTTTAAATAACAGCAAGAAGAAGAAAAATATGATGCCACATAAAATGTTGAAAGTGGTAGGTTAACCTTTTTTTTAGTAGAGGGAATGATATTTGTTCATTATTTATTTTATTTTTATTTCCTTGTTTTTTTTATATATATATATATATATTATGTACCTCTGGGTCTACAATTATGTTCTTACTTTATTTGACAGATTGATTTACCAAATCCGACTAATATACCACAGCAACGTACGGTGGACATGGGTGGTGGCTACTCAATTTGTGTCCAGGGAGAGAATGAAGGGGAGCATGCTTTCATTAGTATTCCCCAGACAGAGTCTACACAACACAAGGTAAAAATCACATTTTATTATTATAATATACTAGCAGGTTACCCATGCTTTGCCACAGTTTAGAATATCTTGTGGCACTCACAACAACACTCAACACAAATATAATCTTACATAGAAAACGCAGGTTCTCATTTCTCCACAATTTCCATCCCACAATTTCCATCTCTGAAGTTTAAATAGCACTTCCAAATTCTTGGCCAGCACCTGAGAGCTACGTCTAACTGATGAGTTCAAATAAGAACGAAACGCGTCTTAGGCTGCTCTTAGGTGTTGGCTAAAATCTTAGTAAAAGAAAAATTCTCTGTCAGTAGGAATCCTCACCAGAAAGAATGCTACCGTTGTAAGTTTGATGAAAAAATATAGGTCATCGCGACAAATTTCAACTTCCAGGCCAAAATGTGACCCAAAGTCTGCAGAAAATTTCGAATTTCTTGAATAACTAATCGAATAAAATTGCAAATCATCAGAATCGAATAAAATTCATCAGAAAACGGTGAACCAAATGTTTTATGATAGGAAATATGATTGTAAGTTTGATGAAAAAATAAAAAACATAGGTCATCACAACAAATTTCAATTTCCAGGCCAAAATGTGACCCAAAGTCGGGCAAAAATTTCGAATTTCTTGAATAACTTGTGAACAGCTTGCTTTAGGAAATTTTAACCTAGCCTATAACCACCGCCATAAAAATATGAACCTGTGTACAAAATTTCAAGTTTCTACGAGTTTAGACGCCAACCTCTTACAAACAAACAAACAAACAAACAGAAAACCACTCTTATTAATAAGATCTATTTATAGAAGGAATGTTAAAGAAGAAGAAGAAGAAGAAGAAGAATTACATCCTTTGTACAGGATAGGGTTTGTAAATCTGTTGAAATAAGCCCATGTTCTCGATTTTCTAGTTTCTATTTCTACACTTTTCAGAAGAAAAAAAAATAATAATAATAAATAAAAAAATAAACAAACAAACAAGTTGGAAATTAAAATGGAGGAGTTTCAATTGGGAAAATATTATTAATAAAAGGTCGATTTCTACGTAAAAAGTTGTGAAAAATCCAAATCTGAGGTCAAAACTCCGAAAAAGTAACTTTAAAAGGTCGAAAATTCAAGTTTTAATTGCTGTTCTATTGAAAAAGTTCAAAGAGTTGTGACGTCAGATTTCACGTCAAAATGCGCAAAAACGCTTACGCACAAACAAACGAAGCGGGAGTCATGAATTATGACGTCATCGCCTACGGGAGCGTACGCCGTGTCGTCAAACTTCACGATTTACCGGTATTTTTTAAATCGATTTATCTCGGTATCTAAAAGTCGTAGAAGAAAAAGAAAAATTCCGTTGGTCCTCATTTTTCCTGCTCTATGACTTTGAAACATCACCCAAGTAACGCAACTGATCTTTCTCAACTTGTTTTATGTTTCAGAAAAAAGCCAAACCAGCGAGTGGCAATCTCTCATGACTCTCATGTAGACTTTTGTCCATTCTGGACTTTGCACCTCCCAGCATTGTCACTCGAGAGTACAAACACCTTGACTCTCCCTTACCCTGGTTCCCCTTACAGAACCCAATTTGGGAAGTTACTGTTTTTAAACAAAAAGTTTACATTTTTTTCTGTTAATAAAATAATAAACACCAACCTTCCGCAGCCCTTGGGAGGAAGTTTATAGACATAATTAATAACCGGTCGCCCACGAGATCCCCTTACCCCGTGAGTAACCTTATAGTTGTAATGTATACTCGTCCTTGTATAAAACGTGGGAACACACACACACTTCTTCTTTCACCAAAAAAAGATTCTCCAAACTGTCTCCTTGACATTCGACGATACTAGAATAGCAGGGCTCTTAGCTTGCTTTCTTCCTTCTGTCCTACGGGATCCTCTGTCGGCGCGGTCTCGGGCGAGCGCCAGCTGCCTCCGCCGTATACCGGGCTAGTACTATTTTAGGCCCAAGTGGGGCCCCGCCCTTGAGGCCTGGGCCGCCGGCATCGCGACATGTCCGTCTGCGCTTGATGTGTTCGCGACTTTGGATTGCATCCGACGATTTTCGCAAAATAACAATTTTAAATCTTCATCTTTCTCTCTCTAGGCGGTTTGAAAAGACCGGTTTGAGGGGAGCAATTGTGTATTGACCTTTACCTTTAGGCTTCATGGATGGAGTGTTCTTCTTAGAGTTCGTATTTACCTGACAAACACTTCGCGTTTTTTCTTTGTTGTCCGATCTCACATGGCATTTCTAGTATTCTCACTTTAGTTGAATGGTGTTGCAACCACAATCCCGGACCAATAGTCTGCCGTTATAATGTCGAGAACTACAAGCTCCACAGAACTACAAGGTACTTCTCGTCTAATACCCACTTCGTACAAGGACGTTTTGCCTGTTCTAGTCATTAATCCAGCGACCATAACTTATTTTCAAGTTATTTTTTTTACAATAAAAAAGGAAATATTTTCGTTTTTTTATATAATAAAATATAAATAATTATTTAATATATAGACCCCAAAATAAATGTATAAACATTTGAAATGAGATACCTCTTCGATGCATGTCGTCTGAGGAACAGAATAACATAGCAGCCCCTATCTGTCCAAGAAAACAGAGTACCAGACCGTCTTATTGTACATACCCCATATAGAGATAAAAATGGGAGAAGATAACGACAAAAAAATTACAGGGAAAAATAACAACGGAATTTGACTCCGAGTAGGTGCGCTGCGCCGTAGCTTTGGGTGCCTGCTAAGAATGTTTGGGTTCGGTGAACAAGGAGAGCACTACTAATCTTGCCATAGCACTCAACAAAGGAACAGGTTCGTCTTTGCGCGCGGGAGGGCGCGTGCCCGGTCGCACGGCGGACCAGCTTCCTCAAATGCAACCACTTGAAAAGAAGGCACTCTGTACTTGTCTCATTTTTATGTGTATCAATGGCCATACGGATCAGTTTCTAACTGTGTAGGACGTGAAAAGTCTCCTGACTGGAGCCAAGTTACTCAACTTCATACTCAATCAATAACCACTTTGACAAAAGAAAAAATTTCGACGGACTCAAATCGAGACAACCCATTCGCGCAGACGCGGAACATTCCGCAGATACAGCGCCCAAGCATAAGGGCCGGGCCCCGCCAAATAGGACTTCCCGTATTCTACGAAGCAAGAGCCTCTGCTGCAGCGGAAAGAGGATAGGGCCACAGAAGGAAGTAGAAGAACTAAAGCCCGTGCTATTCTGGACATCGTCCTAATGTCAAGGGAGACAGTTTTGCGAGAATTTTAGAGGAATTTACGGTCAACTTTAAATTTTGAACTGACAATGAAGCCAAACAAATTTGATTTTTTCTCTCTCTCCGTGTTACATTAATGAACCTGAATGGTCGTTTTATCAACTACATCATCCTCTACATGAAGCGCTGTAGTAACCTGAGGGTTACATAGGCTCCCGGTCTGACTTGTATACAACGCAGTTTGAACTACCGCCATTATAAGCAATGACATGTACTCAAGACAGTCAGCATAGCCATGTCGCAACCCTGTTTCAGCGACTGTATTATTCCCAGGACGCAGCGTCTCCCTAGGTGTTCTGACCCTCTGTCTAAGCTATGGTCCCACTGCTTTCGGACTCTACTTCTCTCTTTTGCCTGTAATTACCAAATCACTTCCTTTTTTCGTAAATACAAAAAAGGGCTTTTACTTTGATCACTCGGTCGGACTCAAAGGAACCAACCCATCGGGCACACGGCAACATTCGCGATCCAGCGGCCCCAAGGCTTATTTAAAGAAGGGTTATACTCTTTTAGTATACTTTTGACTTCTAAACATTTTATAACAAACAGTGCGTACATTAGTCGCTCACGGGACATGGCCAAACTATTTCCCGCTACTCTCTCTCTCCGGTTTATTTTAAAAATATTGGATCTTTAAAGCGAGAGTGAACATTCCTCACCACCAGCAGATGGTTACTTCGATCTGAAACAGAAACCATTGTATGCATACCTCTCTCATTCAAAACAACTTAAAAAGTCACATTAAAAAAAGTGACAAAAGAGGTCCCTGCCTGAACAAGTTACCACCTTTTCTATTTGGTGTTGGCTAACGGTGCGTTCGGAACTATAACGTGTCTTCCCAGTTCGAAGTTTTAAGAGTTAGTGATTCTAGTTCCACAAACATGGGAAGTCTAACTGTTACGCCTCAACGTCTCACGCGTCTTTACTG
>NW_007378218.1:5818-116618 GCF_000475195.1 Diaphorina citri
TTAAAAGGGAAGTTAAGACTTGAAGGTCCCACTAAACTAAAATTGAGAACCACCACCGACAAGAGGCAGTCTATAATCTATACAAGTGACTCCCTTCGTCTGTCAAATTCGCCGTGTCATTTAGTACAACACTCACAGCCATTACAAAGAGGAAGAGAGAACAAAATTTGAGGTACAAAATGTAAATTAGAAACACTAAAGAAATGACAACCCTATGAGAAGCCGTCTGCCCAAATGAAACCACAACATGAAAGGTTAAACTCTACAACCTCACAAGTAATTATACACCTCAACCGACGGGACTTTTTTGTTGAACCACAAGCAGACAGTTGAACCCACAAGATAAGGTTCTTGAAGTCCTGTAATTAAAAGAAGCGAACGTAACAAGAGTGGTAGAACACGTCTAATGTCAGACCCTACGTGAAAGAAAGTCCACTGAAGTTAAGATAAGCCGCTTATGTAAAGGCAGCCTTGTTACTCCAAACTCAAACTCAAGTTCGCCCTTCAAAACAAGCTAAGAAAGAGCATTGGTATCCTCACACAATATTTCAGAGATCCAAATCATGCCTCTGCCAACATCAAAACCAAAGTTAAACAGTTATCCTACTTTGCTCGATTGAAACACTGGAAAAACGATTATATTCAGAAGTTGAAATTGTATCTTGAGAACTTGAAGCAGAAAGTTGCTGCTCTGGGCTTCAAACTGAGAAGATACAACAAGAGAGTCAAGCGATATAAACAAAATCGTGAATTCTATGTTAACCAAAAACGATTTTATCGTAACCTAACGATGAAGCAAAACCATAAGACCAAAGTCGTTCCTTCTGCGTCCTCACTATACAACTTCTGGAACAAGATATGGGGAATAAGCAAGTTCCATAACCCCAATGCTCGTTGGATTCAAGAGGAAATACAACGAATGGAACACGTTCCTATGATGAACAACATACAAATCAATACGCTTGACATTCTCCATGCAATCAAGTGTACAAATAATTGGAAAAGTCCAGGAACCGACCATATTCATAATTATTGGTTGAAACATTTTACAAATGTTCATCCTGTTCTTGCGCGTCAATTCCAAGATTGTATTGTCAACCCTTCATTACTTCCTACATTCCTAACGGAAGGTGTGACCTACTTACTCTCCTTGTATCACAAGGCGGGGCTAAGGAACTCAAAGTATATCCTGTATGGCTAGGAGGTCTGTTCAATCCTGAAGCATACATCACTGCTACACGACAATGTATTGCTGAAGCGAATGGTTGGTCACTGGAGGAGTTGGTATTGGAAAAGATCGAAAATTCAAGTTTTAATTGCTGTTCTATTGAAAAAGTTCAAAGAGTTGTGACGTCAGATTTCACGTCAAAATGCGCAAAAACGCTTGTTCTATTGAAAAAGTTCAAAGAGTTGTGACGTCAGATTTCACGTCAAAATGCGAAATCACATTTTATTATTATAATATACTAGCAGGTTACCCATGCTTTGCCACAGTTTAGAATATCTTGTGGCGCTCACAACAACACTCAACACAAATATAATCTTACATAGAAAACGCAGGTTCTCATTTCTCCACAATTTCCATCTCTGAAGTTTAAATAGCACTTCCAAATTCTTGGCCAGCACCTGAGAGCTACGTCTAACTGATGAGTTCAAATAAGAACAAAACGTGTCTTAGGCTGCTCTCAGGTGTTGGCTAAAATCTTAGTAAAAGAAAAATTCTCTGTCAGTAGGAATCCTCACCAGAAAGAATGCTACCGTTGTAAGTTTGATGAAAAAATATAGGTCATCGCGACAAATTTCAACTTCCAGGCCAAAATGTGACCCAAAGTCTGCAGAAAATTTCGAATTTCTTGAATAACTAATCGAATAAAATTGCAAATCATCAGAATCGAATAAAATTCATCAGAAAACGGTGAACCAAATGTTTTATGATAGGAAATATGATTGTAAGTTTGATGAAAAAATAAAAAACATAGGTCATCACAACAAATTTCAATTTCCAGGCCAAAATGTGACCCAAAGTCGGGCAAAAATTTCGAATTTCTTGAATAACTTGTGAACAGCTTGCTTTAGGAAATTTTAACCTAGCCTATAACCACCGCCATAAAAATATGAACCTGTGTACAAAATTTCAAGTTTCTACGAGTTTAGACGCCAACCTCTTACAAACAAACAAACAAACAAACAGAAAACCACTCTTATTAATAAGATCTATTTATAGAAGGAATGTTAAAGAAGAAGAAGAAGAAGAAGAAGAATTACATCCTTTGTACAGGATAGGGTTTGTAAATCTGTTGAAATAAGCCCATGTTCTCGATTTTCTAGTTTCTATTTCTACACTTTTCAGAAGAAAAAAAAATAATAATAATAAATAAAAAAATAAACAAACAAACAAGTTGGAAATTAAAATGGAGGAGTTTCAATTGGGAAAATATTATTAATAAAAGGTCGATTTCTACGTAAAAAGTTGTGAAAAATCCAAATCTGAGGTCAAAACTCCGAAAAAGTTAGTAATTTTACCAAGATCGCTATTTAAGGCCAAATTTTTGACTGACAAATGAGTTCGCGTTTCTTACGACTTGAGATTTCCATCCTTTGAGAATTTGAAATCCCTTGACTTGCCATTATCATAAGCATTCTTCCATAAGCATAAGCATTATTGCCTCTATGATAAGCATTCTTCCATAAGCATTCTTGCCATTATCATGAGCATTCTTCTATTCTTTCAGGTCACTGTGGTCACACTGAGTGAAGAGAAACCAGCTCAGGCCTGATCCCTTGACTTGCCATTATCATAAGCATTCTTCCATAAGCATAAGCATTATTGCCTTTATGATAAGCATTCTTGCCATTATCATGAGCATTCTTCTATTCTTTCAGGTCACTGTGGTCACACTGAGTGAAGAGAAACCAGCTCAGGCCTAAAACGCTTACGCACAAACAAACGAAGCGGGAGTCATGAATTATGACGTCATCGCCTACGGGAGCGTACGCCGTGTCGTCAAACTTCACGATTTACCGGTATTTTTTAAATCGATTTATCTCGGTATCTAGAAGTCGTAGAAGAAGAAGAAGAAGAAGAAGAAGAAGAAAAAAAAAAATACGTTGGTCCTCATTTTTCCTGCTCTATGACTTTGAAACATCACCCAAGTAAGCGCAACTGATCTATTCTCCAACCATCATCTCAAAACTTATCCTGGGGATGATACCATCACCACTCAGCTGAAGACCTACTTTGTCGAGTACTTGACACAGAAGTAAGTAGCACAGTGGTAGTATGTCCCAGATTTGATGTCCACCTGAATGGGGGAAGTATTTTGCCTCTTCTCGCCCATCAGATGATATCGGGATACGACATAAACCACGGGTGTCACTTTTTTTCCAATTGAAATGTTGACCTCAGTAATAGGGGCTTTCCATGAGTTCCTATAAAATCAACTCCTAAGACTGGCTGTTCATTTTTAAATTAATTCTTACTGATATCTTTCGGTGAAACGACCATCTTAAAAGAACCATCATCTCAAAACTTATCCTGGGGACGATACCATCACCACTCAGCTGAAGACCTACTTTGTCGAGTACTTGACACAGAAGTAAGTAGTATGTCCCAGGTTTGATGCCCACCTGAATGGGGGAAGTATTTTGTCTCTTCTCGCCCATCAGATGATATCGGGATCGGCATGCTACGACATAAACCACGGGTGTCACTTTTTTCCAATTGAAATGTTGACCTCAGTAATTTCAACAGTTTCGATGAGTTCCCATAAAATCAACTCCTAAGACTGGCTGTTCATTTTTAAATTAATTCTTACTGATGTCTAGGTGAAACGACCATCTTAAAATTTGACCTTAATAGTGGCAATTTCCCTGTATTACAGGACTTATAAGTTTTATGAAATAGGGCCTAGGAAAATTTGACCTTAATAGTGGCAATTTCCCTGTATTACAGGACTTATAAGTTTTATGAAATAGGGCCTAGGGCATAAAATTTTTCAGTCCTAAATTAGTACTTCATATCCCAAGTCTTTCCGTATACAGGTGGACGTACCTACTAAAAATATTTTTCTAATACTAACTCGATTACTTTCTCTCCAGATATTCCTCTGTGGACTCGTTCCTACAGGTGTGTACAGCTCTAGACCCCCGGGTCAAGCGTCTCCCCTACATAGAAGAACAGGATGTGTTTGGTACCATCAAAGATATTCTGGTCAACATGGAACCCCCCAGCTCGGAGGGTACCAAATATTACACGGACATTGTCGAGCAGGAGAACAAGAAAAGTCGCCTCTCAGGTAATAAAATAGTTTTTTTTTTTAAGATGAGTGTTTCACCGCCGTTTTTTATTTCGTAGCGATGAAACAACTGCTACATTAGACGCATGTGGTCTGTGTCGTAGCATCCTATACAGGTGGACGTACCTACTAAAATTATTTTTCTAATACTAACTCGATTACTTTCTCTCCAGATATTCCTCTGTGGACTCGTTCCTACAGGTGTGTACAGCTCTAGACCCCCGCGCCGTGTCGTCAAACTTCACGATTTACCGGTATTTTTTATTTTTAAATCGATTTATCTCGGTATCTAGAAGTCGTAGAAGAAAAAAAAAAATACGTTGGTCCTCATTTTTCCTGCTCTATGACTTTGAAACATCACCCAAGTAAGCGCAACTGATCTATTCTCAACTTGTTTTATGTTTCAGAAAAAAGCCAAACCAGCGAGTGGCAAATCTCTCATGGATCTCATCGTAGACTTTGTCATTCTGGACTTGCAACCTCCCAGCATTGTCAACTCTGAAGGTAAAACACCTTGACTCTTAAGTGATTGAGAATTTTAAGCTTGACCTTTGTGCATTCAGTTGGTCAATCGGTTTGGGTTTATCTTTTCAAATTGAACAATCCGTCCCTGGAGAAAAATGAAAAAAATTACAACTGAAAAATTCTCAACAAAATTACTTCCATAGTATGGTTTACCAAAGACCAAAGTAGATTCATTGGTAGAGAAAATCTTACAATTTACAAATTTAGTAAAAATATTTTATTTGGCGCTCTTATGACTTTATCAAGGTACAACTCGTGATTACTCGTGAAACAAATATTTTACAAATCTTCAGTTTTCATATTTTTTCATATTGGGACAGAAATTTATTCTTCCATACTTTACTAGTCCTATACTTGTAAATAAAAATTTTATTTGGCGCTCTTATGACTTTATCAAGGTACAACTCGTGATTACTCGTGAAACAATATTTTACAAATCTTCAGTTTTCATATTTTTTCATATTGGGACAGAAATTTATTCGAACCCGCGACCTAGCGCTTACAAGGCACACGGGCTACCAACCAAGGAAACTAGGCTGGCTCACTAGCTTTCATTTTTCGGGAAAAACATAAACTGCTTTTTTCCTTCATAAACCATTAATTCCGTTTCTCCTTCATCTCAGGCTTTCGTCACCTGGTATCGAATCTGTCTCCAGTCTGTGAGATCCCTCTGGAGCAGCAGCCAAGGGATGACGATGAGACCCATATTAATGAACACTTCCAACATCTCAAATTGAAGTACAAGTCTATGTCTCCCCAAAGTAAACCCGTCTTGCCGAAAGTACCCAACAGTAAGACTCTGGAGCAGACTATTATTCAGGACTTTGTACCCAAGCTGTACGATACACTGAAGAACTCCATGTACAACGATATTACCGCCATCAATTTGACCAACAATATGTTCAGTCTGGCTCTGGAACATTGGGAGTCCAATGATCGCGAGTACATCTCCTACTACATCAACTATTTGCTGGTAAGCTCCAAGTAATTAATTTGTGATTTTTTTAGTTTAAACAAACGAAGTAAGATCAAGTTTTAAATTTCAACTGGCTTTAAAGGAGATTTTAAGAGGTTTGACAGAGGGAACTGTAACTGCTAAGGTCTTATCGTCCCGAAATCAAAGAGAGAAAGAAGACAGGATAGGAGAAAGCGAGCCGTTCCGAGAACGAACATTATCCCTTCAGGATAAAATCCGCCCCGGGCGGGAATCGAACCCGCGACATAGCGCTTACAAGGCAGACGCGCTACCAACCAAGCTAACTAGGCTAGCTTTAAAAGAAGAGTCGTTCCGAGAACGAACATTATCCCTTCAGGATAAAACCGCCCCGGGCGGGAATCGAACCCGCGACATAGCGCTTACAAGGCAGACGCGCTACCAACCAAGCTAACTAGGCTAGCTTTAAAAGAAGAAAACAAGTTTCACCATAACCTAACTCACACTTCAACTCATTGACCGAGTAGTCCTCTGGAAAGTGCAGATGTGTAATCTTTACTAGGCATACCTACTATGTGTATTTTTTCTTGTTCATTTCAGGAAGAAAAGTTCACAACTAAACTCCTTCACACGTTTCTGTTGGACAAGGAAACAACTCACGATACGTTCTATCATCAGGTAAGAACAGTGGCCTTGGTTGTAGAATGTCCTGGGTTTGATGCCGGGCGTCGGCGGTGGATTGACTATTTTAAGGAATAATAAAAAGGAGTTAAATAAAATAATAGAAAGTAAAAATAGAAATATAATACCATGTTTATTCTGCCAGAATGAGACTGAAAAGTTCCTTCACTCCCGCAGTCTAAACAAGGTCTTGTATATTTCATAGGTAAAGTTTACAAATATGTAAATAAAACCATGTGTATTATTATTTTTTTAATAAAGGAAAAAATAACATTTTTTTTTTTATTACTTTTATTCATACCGACCTATTCTTATCTTGTCATGTCGTTTTGCAGGAAATGTTCACCATAATCTGCTCTTCATGGAACATCAAGACATCGAACATCAAAGCTGTAATACTAGCGTCTGATAACCAGGCCCTACACCAAGTTGTGGTGAGTTGATTTTACTCTTATGATCTTTACGGTACACTCTAGTTGTTGTTTTTTTTTTTTTTTTTTTTTTTTTTTTGTTTAAAAAAACCCTCTGATCTTGTCGTTTTGCAGGAAATGTTCACCATAATCTGCTCTTCATGGAACATCAAGACATCGAACATCAAAGCTGTAATATTAGCGTCTGATAACCAGGCCCTACACCAAGTTGTGGTAAGTTGATTTCACTCTTATGATCTTTACGGTACACTCTAGCTGTTGTTTTTTTTGCGTTCACAAAACAGCCATTTTGCTTGAATTCTTCTTGTAGGTAGGTACTTCGGATTTCCATTTCCAGTATGTGTAACGGGGAGTTTGGCCAAAAAAGTTTGGGAATCTCTCTCTTCTACTTCTACATTTTAAAAATAAAACAGCCTTTTAGCCAGCCTAGTTAGGTTAGTTGGTAGTGCGTCTGCCTTGTAAGCGCTAGGCCGCGGGTTCGATGAAAAGTTTGGGAATCTCTCTCTTCTACTTCTAAATTTTAAAAATAAAACAGCCTTTTAGCCAGCCTAGTTAGGTTAGTTGGTAGTGCGTCTGCCTTGTAAGCGCTAGGCCGCGGGTTCGATTTATCATATGGATCAAAAGTGTCCTTGGGCCGAGTTTCATGAAATGTACGTTTCGGTCGCTATTCGGTAAATTTTACTAAGATCGCTATTTAAGGCCAAATTTTTGACTGACAAATGAGTTCGCGTTTCTTACGACTTGAGATTTCCATCCTTTGAGGCCACAAAATGAGTTTAAACCCGGTTTGGGAAATCTGATAATTTTTAAAAAATCAGCCAATCAGATTGCTTAATCCGAGAGTTAAACTTAAAACGAGTTTCAGCTTACTTTTTGTGGCCCCCGGTCTGAATCTTTCCCCCATTATAGGTTATGTCAAAAATCAGGGTACAATCTCAAGGCCCCAACTTTGAAATTCGTGGGTTTATATGACAATATAGGTCATGTCAAAAATAAGGGAAATTTTCAGCGGTGGCCCCAGTTTTGAACTCGGGGTTTCATGACATTATAGTGTTTAGGGTATATCAAAATTAAGGGAAATTTTCAGGAATTGCCCCAACTTTGAACGCCGTTTTTCTTGAATAAGACTTATCTTCTGATTTGATTATTGATCCACTCATCCTCATAGAATCTCGGATCACTAACTTAACCCATCCTTTTAGGGCTATCTAGCCCCCACACCTAATCCTCAGATTGGGCTTTTTGTATATGGAGCTAAGCTAAGTGCTTTGTTTTATATTGGGTGGTGTTTATGAACTGGGCTAGGTTAGGCTAGGCTTGAAATATTACGCGAAATGAGTCAATTTTATACCTTACTTTCGGATCACTAATCCTCAGCGCGGATTTCTTATAGAGGTAGTAATACAGGCATGAAGCTGAAAGAAAAGAAAATTCATGTCAAACTAGGTATTTACTTTACTTTTCTTATCCCAATATAAATTTGATCTAATGTGTGTGGCCTGGGTATTAGTCTGCTATGTATAAAGCAGCACTCATACGCATATGTTCCATCTCAGTCCTGACTTTAGTCGCGCAGCTCAAGGCTAAAAACAGACTGAAACGGAGGGCAAAGAGCATAGAGTTTTTTGCCTTTAGTTCTATGCGGTTTGAAGTTGTTGCTTCCCTCTATAGTCACCGTCACTTCCCTCTACCTGGTCCTGTTCCTCTATGTATTATGTTCTCTGCTCCTCTCTGTTTTAAGCCTAACAGTAATAACCTATTGGAGCAGTTGCAAATGGGTAAAAATTATAAATGGTCGATTCCTATGTAAAAAGTTGGGAAAAATCCAAATCCGAGGTCAAAACTCCGAAAAAATAACTGTAAAAAGTCGAAAATAGTCAGCCATATTGCGAAATTGCGATTAATTTTTAATTTTCCAAACATTTTAAAGAATTTAAAGAAATTTGTGTTTTAATTTTAGGTATTAAAAACTAAAGACAGTTTATTTAAATTTCTTCAAATTATAATACCTATAGTGACATTTTATACTCTGTTTTCATTCTATTTTTACTAGTAAGAACTTTCCTAGAGTTTATTGTCAATGGCCTCTTACATGTATGATGAATGAAAGTTGAAGTTTCAAACACCACAAATATTTTTCGTTATTATTGCATTCATGTTCATGATGAGGCTTGAGGAATGATTGGGTAAGTGTTTTATTATGTTTTAATACCTAGGTAAGGTACCTATTGCCTAGGCATATTTTGTAGGTGTAGCCATATAGTACCTACTTCCACAGAGAAACCTTCAGTTCTCAGTATAAAGATACCTATTTGGATAAAATTTCTATCATGGAAACTGAACAGATAAAGGAAGATGATTGCTTTTAGAAGTGTTCTAAAAAATGTAGTTTAAAGTGTGCAATTTAAAAGAGTGCTTAAAAAAAGGAAAGTCTAGCTAAGTTACATTAAACAAGATTAGCATCTTGCCATGCAACTCTAAACAGATAAGAGACAAAAATACAATAGGTACTTAGTATTTGATCTTTGACACCCTGAATTATTTACTCATTTGTAGTTCACCATCCAGCCTTTTATTTAAGTTGCAAAAAAAATGCACAGTGAAAACCCAAAGTGCAAAAGATTTTGGTTTTTTGCACAGTGAAAACCCAAAGATGCCTGCCCAGTGAACCCCAGTGTTTAATCTATTTTTCAGTCCATTTATTTCTTCTTCTTTCCCCCCAGGTGTACTAGTATGTAACTAGCAAGCTTCTAGCTTCTTTCAACTTCAATTACCTACGTCATGAAAGAAGAGATCATGGGGATTGTATTAATCTGAGGGAAACCAGAAGTAATGGTAGTACATCAACATACCAAACCGCTACAGATGAAGAGATTAACGATGAAATATTTTTTTACCCTTTAAAATTTTATTTTTGTGTCAAATTTTCGCTTGATTTTTTTATATATATAATTTAATGATGAACTGCATAGTACCCAACTGTACAAAATTTAACAAATATAGGAAAAAAGAGAATAAATTATTTTTCCACATGCCGCCAGATCGACAACAAAAGCTGAGGTGGTTGCAATCTTTGCGCCTAGCAAACATCGAGGAGCTAATGCAAAAAGATCGACCGTTCTATGTTTGCGAAGATCATTTTGAGGTAGGTTTAAAATGGAATACGTTATTTTTTCATACCTGTCATAGGTAATAGTGCTTAATCAGCTTAAGTTGTCATGTACTGCTCGAAAAGGACTGAAAAGTACCGGTCCTGCTTATATGCAGGCCGACCCCAACGGTGTCGACTTCGCTGTGGGACTACAAGACTTTGAGTTGGCGGGGGCCGATGCCAACTATAGACACCCACACGTTGTCACGGCCTGTGACGTGGTCACGGCACTACGCGCCGATGCCAATGATTGGCCTATGATCCGCGTCGGGCGCTGGTCCAATGCCGCTGAGATCCTTACAGGGCTAGGCATGTGCATGGTAGAAACCCCTAGCGCGAGCACGCTTAGGATAGGCTCACACCTTGAAAGCCTACGGAGTGTGCTCCTTAAAGGTAGAGAACTTCGGGCGTACATCGAAGTGATGAAGGTTGGGGCGCTGATAGGGGACGCGGCTGCGGGTGTGGGTGATGTGGCACTCAATATCGACGAGGCTAAATGGCAGATGGAGGTAGGAGGCGAAGGAGCTACCCTACGTAGCATCGCAGAGCAGACGATGTCGGGAGGCCACTCCTCATTAGGGTACTGTTACAGTCTCAACGTCAACCTCGTTAGGGAGGGGTTCGTTGCTACCATGACAGGGTGCCGGATACCTGCTATATCGGACGTCGGTACAGAAGATGTCTCCCTTGAGCGCGACCCGCTGTTTGACGACATATACGTGCTTCGTGACGACAGGGCTGAGGACGCGAACTTGATGGGCAGCTACGCCCCCGACAAGGTCTCCACCAATAAGGCGAATGTGATTGTTAAGGTCAATGAAAGTTTTGTACTGCCTGGGTGGTAATTTCATTTTTATATTTTTGGGCACTTAACCTGTGAGCCAATTAGCATATTTTATTACGTAATAATTAAAACTTTCTTGCTAATACTCAAAAGACTGAATATTTACCTACATGTCTAATGATAAGTTCGAGATAAATATGTTTGGTATAGTCCGTCTCTATGGTAACATGCTTTGTTGTGTTTTATTATTGCAGTAATAGGTAAACGATTCGTTATGTTGTATGTAGGTAGGGTACATCAAGTTATTATAATATTGGGTAGGTACTTAAGTCCAGCTGTTCATGACCGCGAGACCATAACGTATCCTAAATAAATACAGCCCCTTGTGTAACTGACTGACTCACTCTGCTCACTCACTCACTCACTCACTCACTGACTCACGTATACAAATTCTAACCCACTTCTAGATGAGCTAGGAAGATGCGGTTTTCACCATAGCCATCATCAAGAGATTTAGTGTTTCAGAAGAGGAGAAGATCAACAAGCTCCTGGGAACAATGGATTTGGGAGACCGTTCTCCTTCTCAGCTATTGAGAGAAATCCAAAGGTTAGCCCCATCAATTCCATCAAACATTATCAGAGGAATCTGGCTAAAAAAGCTTCCCTCTAGAGTTCAACAAATTATACAGGCTGTTTGTCGGAGTCTAACCTTAATACAGCCGCTTGTGTAACTGACTGACTCACTCACTCACTCACTCATACTAATTCTAACCCACTTCTAGATGAGCTAGGAAGATGCGGACGTTATGTATCAAGGTTGGCGCGATATTGAAATATTTAAAAAAGTGGACATCCTGGAAATGATAAGTGAAAAACTACTGATAAGAGGTCTCTGTCTCTGGGATATTAGGGATAACAATGATAATATTATATTTTCCCACATTAAAAAAGGAAGGGAAAACATAGATTCAAATGGTTGATCAATGTGATTGTTAAGGTCAATGAAAGTTTTGTACTGCCTGGGTGGTAATTTCATTTTTATATTTTTGGGCACTTAACCTGTGAGCCAAATATTACAAAGGACTGTTCCATACCTCATATAGGTTGGTGCAGATAGTAATTGTTGAATATTGGCAACACTGTTGCCTAGAAACCTCCTGAGTCACAATGCCGCCACCACCAGATGTACAAATTAGTTCTGATGTACAAGACGTACTGTTGAGGCATATTACAAATCGTATAATGGTTACACTTAACCTATGAGCCAAATATTACAAAGGACTGTTCCATACCTCATATAGGTTGGTGCAGATAGTAATTGTTGAATATTGGCAACACTGTTGCCTAGAAACCTCCTGAGTGCATTGGCAACACTGTGATCAGAGTCTTGTCGAGTTCACATGGTCACGGTTTGGTTTGTTCTTTTTGTGTGTGTAATTTTATGTTCATATTAAATACTCATGAGTTTAAAAACTGAATGTCAAAGTCTTCTCATTCCGAATCTCAGACTTTAGAGTCTTGTCGAGTTCACATGGTCACGGTTTGGTTTGTTTTGTGTGTGTAATTTTATGTTCATATTAAATACTCATGAGTTTAAAAACTGAATGTCAAAGTCTTCTCATTCCGAATCTCAGACTTCATGACCCTAGGATACATCAGTAATATGATATCATCTTTGTGTGTGGTTCTTCAAAAGAGGGGAAAAGGTCCTCGGAACAGAGGATTTCTGAGCCGAGAAACCAGCGGCAAGTGATTGCCCAAATGGTCTCCCATTCAGGTACTATCCACATGCAATGTTGAAATCCAGTGGCGGACATACTTCCCCTCGAAGAGGTACAATACTCGGACATGGACTACGAAATCCCATGTACTACAGTAAGAGAAGTACAGCGTACTATCAATAAAGAGATTAACCCTAAAAAGGCACCTGGATACGATCTCATCACGGGCCTAGTACTAAAACAACTCCCACGCATAGCAGACGTTAAAATTACACAGATCATAAACGCTGCATTTAAACTAAAATACGTACCACAAATATGGAAGATAGCCGAAGTTATCATGATTTCAAAACCGGGAAAACCAGAAACTGAACTTACTTCATATAGACCAATATCCTTACTTCCGGTCTTATCAAAGTTGTTTGAAAAAATATTAAAGAAACGCCTCATTGAAATTATAAATGAAAGAAAACTGATACCAGACCACCAGTTCGGTTTTCGTTCTAAGCATAATTGCATTGAGCAAGTTCACAGGATCACCAGCCAAATTGAAAAAGCCATAGAAGATAAAAAAGTCTGCTCGGCCATCTTTCTCGATGTATCTCAAGCATTCGATAAAGTTTGGCATGAGGGACTTATCTTCAAATTAAAGAAGATACTACCAGGTAATCTTGCGAAAATTCTGGAATCGTATCTGTCAGACCGATACTTCAGAATAAAGCAAGATGACAGCTATTCCAAATTGATGAGTGTCAATGCTGGTGTACCCCAGGGCAGTGTGTTGGGCCCTATGCTCTACCTATTATTCACCAGCGACATCCCTGAAAACTCAAGAAACACTATTGCTACATTTGCTGATGACACGGCATTCTTAACCGTTGGTGATAACACTCAAGATAATGCAGCAGAGTTAAATGTAACTATTTCCGAATTCCACAGATGGACTAATGTGTGGAGAATCAAATTAAATGAGAGTAAATCTGTGCATATAGATTTCACTAATAGAAATCTGCCATACATGCCAGTTTACCTCAATAACGTTGTAATTCCTCACTCCAACCAAGCTAAATATCTGGGGATGACCCTGGATGTCAAGCTTAAATGGAAGGAACATGTGAAAAAGAAACGGGAACAACTTAACATCAAGTTTAGAAAAATGTATTGGCTGCTTGGTAGATACTCAACACTACCAATTGAGAACAAGCTTCTGCTTTATAAACAGGTCTTAAGGCCGATATGGACTTACGGCATCCAACTTTGGGGGTGCACCTGTCCATCCAACCGAATGATAATTGAAAGATTCCAGAATAAAGTACTCCGGACCATTGTAAATGCTCCGTGGTACATAAGAAATGATGATCTCCATCGAGATTTAGGCATTGAGTCAGTGAAGGAATGCATGCAAAAAATTGCCTCTAGACATCTTGAGAGGCTACAGGATCACCCCAACCCTGAGACTGTCCATCTTCTTAGGGTTGAAGACCTAACCAGACGGTTAAAGCGTGTAAAACCGCATGAACTAATCAATTAGGTACCCATAGCTGGTAACCACCTGCCAGACAAATCTACTTGTGTCCATGTACAAAAGTTAGTTTTAGATCCCTTTAGTAATTTAAGATTAGAATAAAAATACTTATTAGTTTGCAACTAGATTGTATTAATAAATAAAAGTCCTTTGGACATTATTTAGAAAAAAAAAAAAAAAATTCAAAGGCGCGTTTGTTTGAACCTTGGTTGTCTGTTTTTAGATTCCATAAAAAAAATTGGGGGATCAAAATATCCGCAAAAGGGTACAGCAGTTCCCAATGGATCACTGAAGCAACGTTGCGCATGGATAGTATCCGGATGGGTGACCATGTGGGGAATCACGTGCTACTGACTTTCGCCTAACCCCACTCAGGCTGGGTGCATGAGGTTAATGTGAGGAGGTGGGTAACTTGACTCTTACAATATCAAGTTTAAGTGTTTGTCAAGTCATACATACATCACGCTTTAGTAGTGAATAGGTGTATTTTCCTTCCTTCCGGAAAATCACTCTACCATAATAATTATTGTTCATGTCAACATCTCTTTCAGTTGGAAAAAGATGTTCAGGATTGGACAAGGTACAAAATTCTCAAAGAAAATGGAAAGCCAACTTTTAGGCTCAGGATCAAGCCAGATGCTGTCCCCCACAATGATATGGTACCTCCTGCTGCTGGGACAGCGGGGACTGCTGAAACCCTCCAAGAGAATGATATGGTAATTTCTTATTTATACAGGGTGATTCAAAAAAGTGTGCAAAAACTTTAACCACATGTTTTTGGGGTCATTTTAGGGGGGGGGGGGGGTACCTCCTGGTGCTGCTACTGGGACAGCGGGGACTGCTGAAACCCTCCAAGAGAATGATATGGTAATTTCTTCTTATTTATACAGGGTGATTCAAAAAAGTGTGCAAAAACTTTAACCATATGTTTTTGGGGTCATTTTAGGGGGGGTCAACTCTATAGTAAAAGTTGCGAAAATCCTTCCTAAAGGAGGTACACGCCCCCAAAGTTTCAAATGCGCCTGCAATTTTGAAAAGTATGCAATGTGTTTTTCTATTCAACTAGTTTCGTTCTCATTTCTAGTAAAAACATATCATTTACTTTACAAGTACAGAATCAGTTCCCACAACATGACAAATTTCCTCCAAGTAATGACATTGCTAGGTCTAACACTATCCTGGGCAAAGGGTGACGATCAAGACAGATTGCTGTGCAGCCTTAAATCATGCACTTCCCAAGTAAAAATCACAACGCCGCCACCACCAGATGTACAAATTAGTTCTGATGTACAAGACGTACTGTTGAGGCATATTACAAATCGTATAATGGTTACATTTCATCAAACTCAAAGGTATACTGCGATTTGTGAATTCGCCTTTGCTCACCAAGATGAAAGGGGTTGCACCAAGAACAATGCGATTGTGACACAAGGGAAATCAGAACTGAAGAAGATCAGTAACTCGGAGGGATCCCTGATTGGCAAGATTTGTAGTCAACCAGACGAATTAATGGTTACATTTCATCAAACTCAAAGGTATACTGCGATTTGTGAATTCGCCAAGATGAAAGGGCACCAAGAACACTGCAATTGTGACACAAGGGAAATCAGAACTGAAGAAGATCAGTAACTCGGAGGGATCCCTGATTGGCAAGATTTGTAGTCAACCAGACGAATGTGATCCTGCAGATTGCACTCAACCATCTCTCAACAACCGAATTCATGGGAATAGAATGTTCCAATATAAAAGGAGCTTTTTCCGTAACCGCTTATCACAAACTTGTACTATGGATTACCAAGCAGAGACGTTCTTTGTGGAAACTCATGCAATTGTGACAAAAGCTAGCGGAAATGTTTGGGTCACTGTTAATGACAAAATTGGTGCATCGCATAAATTTTTGGCAAGTGAATATTACTACACCACTACAAAGGATGGGTATGAAATGTATGTGCCAAAGATCCAAATCTTGGTGCATCGCATAAATTTTTGGCAAGTGAATATTACTACACCACTACAAAGGATGGGTATGAAATGTATGTGCCAAAGATCCAAATTAAGGAGGAGAAAGGGAAAGCAAGGTGTCTATCCAGAGACAGGAAAGCATTTTGTGTTATCACTGAGGCCAAGGAAGTCCCGATTGGCAAAATATTCATGATGACTAATTCTCAAGAAGGGATGGCGGATGGCTCGGAAATTTCATTGAAAAGACCATTACCTGATGTAGAAGGAACAATAGGCTCAAATCTTGGATCGGCATCTACTATTGGGGACGTCATTGCAGTTATTCATGTGTTGGGTTTACCTGATGTAGAAGGAACAATAGGCTCAAATCTTGGATCGGCATCTACTATTGGGGACGTCATTGCAGTTATTCATGTGTTGGGTTTGGAAGGTGGAGGACTCTTCACAACTCAAGAGAGAAAATAACTCTTAGCTATTTTTCTCTGCCACCCGCGCAAATTCATTCCCTTTTTATTTCAAGAGTTTCTCTCAACTCTCACGTTCTCTCGTTCTTCTTTTCCTTCTTTCTTTTTCTGTTCTTTTCTCTCCCCTCCCTTAGGTACTGACAGACAGACACCAAAGCGAATACAATAGTCCGTCCACTATACCTTTTATTATTAGTAATAATAAAGGAAGGACGGACTAAAAACCTAGGGCTGAAGATTTTTCTGCCCCATATGTTCCAATGGACTGTCAAATGGTCAGAGCATAAGTTTCTGGCCTCAGTACATATTTTCAAATGTCATTAAACCCATACAGTTATCAAACAAAATTAGGTTACTTTCATCACCAATAGAGAATTTGATGTGGTACTTGGCTTTATTCCTAAAAGCAGCTTTGAAACTTTGCTCTTAAAACATTTTTATGTCACAGCTAGGTGGGATACTATCGTCATAGTTTTGGAGTATTTTAAAAAAGTTTTTCTTCAGTAATATTATGTCACAACTTTTGCAGAGCTTGAAATGCAAAGAGCAAAGTTGTAGTTTCCAAACAAAAGAAAAACCTCTTAAAAAAAAAATGTCCAATCTTTTCAAAGTGTCTCAAATCATCTTTTTAATGAAGAGGTTTGATAGTGGGAACTGTAACTGCCAAGGTCTTATCGTCCCGAAATCAAAGAGAAAAGGAAGACAGGATAAGAGCAAGTTAGCCATTCCGAGAACAAACATTATTCGTTCAGCATAAAATCCACCCCGGGCGGAAATCGAACCCCCGGCCTAGCGCTTACAAGGCAGACGCGCTACCAACCAAGCTAACTAGGCTGACTTGAATCATCTTATCTGAAGTTAATATCTATGCCCTGAACCAACCTCAGTGGTGCAGTGGTTAACGTGTTGGATTTCCCAAATGTTTCCTTGTTTCCCTACCTACTTTTATGGATTATTGGCCAAATATTGTACTTAGCAAACTTTTAAACACCCTGTAAGTATAACTCATTAACACATTTGAAAACAGAGTGTCCCATGATTCGTGATAGATGTATACCCTGTAGGTATGTAGGTACCTTCACTCCTACATATAAAATCAACTGATTGGGAAAACCCAACTTTACCTTTTTGGTCTCTGTTCTAAGTACCTACCTACATACCTACAGGTGATACTAGATTGTAGAGCTGGGATCTACATAAGTACAGTTGTACAAAACCACAATAGATTTTCCCAAGTCCAAGAATTCAATCATTTCATTACTAAGTTACCTATAAATCCTACCTCCCCACTTAATAAAGATTAAGTACATTCCTAGAACCTAGATTTAATTGGGGATGCAAGAGCATTTTGTGAAAGGTGTGATTCCGTGCCTGAAGTCCATTCTCTCTCCATTCAGCCATCAATAAACTTAAAACAATACAAAACGCTAAAATTACCATATAACTATTATATTAATCAAATGGTACACAACAAAAACTGTACGGATATAAATATATGCCATAGTTGTATACCTAGCATACATAATGTATCGCAATTATTTATCTAGGTGTATGTAATAATAATTGGGGAACGATATTTGTGACAGGCATTTAATGCTTAACACAATAAAAAAGTCCTTTTTCCTTTTTTTTCAATATCTACGATCTTTTTGTACAGGTGGCTTCGGTGATTCAAGCCAATCAGCAAAGTGTCATTCAGACCGCCACTGGCAACCTGTCCTCCTCAGCTGCTACATAATGTATCATTTCATGTATTGGAGAGTACATAAAGAACCTTGATAGGGAAACGCAATGACGTCAGACGGATTGAAGAAATGGGATAATGTATCATTTCATGTATTGGAGAGTACATAAAGAACCTTGATAGGGAAACGCAATGACGTCAGACGGATTGAAGAAATGGGTGTTTGAAAAGTTCGTATCACGCCTGTGAGAAGGTATAAGAAGTTATTCACCTTTGAATTTTACACTTTATTGCTTGAGGTAGAAAGAAGGTGGAGGACTCTTCACAACTCAAGAGAGAAAATAACTCTGAGCTATTTTTCTCTGCCACCCACGCAAATTCATTCCTTTTTTATTTCAAGAGTTTTTCTCAACTCTCACGTTCTCTCGTTCTTCTTTTCCTTCTTTCTTTTTCTGTTCTTTTCTCTCCCCTCCCTTTCCCATCTACCGTCTCATTAGCTCTCTAGTTCTACCTTCTATTTCCTTCTTTCTCTTTTTCTCTCCCCCTTTCCCCCCCTATGCCTCATACTACCTCTCCTTATTTCTTCCCTCTCTCCCCCCTCCCCTTGTCTACTAAAATCTAGATTTCCTTCTTCTTGCTTTTTCCCCCCTTAAATTAAGTTAAGTAGGTGGTACATAAGAAATGCTCCGTGGTACATAAGAAATGATGATCTCCATCGAGATTTAGGCATTGAGTCAGTGAAGGAATGCATGCAAAAAAATTGCCTCTAGACATCTTGAGAGGCTACAGGATCACCCCAACCCTGAGACTGTCCATCTTCATAGGGTTGAAGATCTAACCAGACGGTTAAAGCGTGTAAAACCGCATGAACTGATCAATTAGGTACCCATAGCTGGTAACCACCTGCCAGACAAATCTACTTGTGTCCATCAGGGCCGGATCAGCCCCCCGCGGGGCCCGGGGCAGTTTCAAAGGCGCGGGGCCCCCAGGACCTACCCCCCTCCCTACTAGAAAACACTTGGGTTGGCCTATAACTTGTCAAGTACCTAGAGAACTTACTGGGTAGGCCTTTAACTTGCTGGATGAGAACGTTTATGATTTGTCAAACGTCCCCCCCACCCCCCACTTCTTTCCTTCTCCTTCTTGTAGTGCTGTGTCCTAGAGAACGTTGGCGATCATGACTCCTATTTCTTGTTTATCCTAGGCTTATGATTTGTCAAACGCCCCCCCCCACTTCTTTCCTTCTCCTTCTTGTAGTGCTGTGTCCTAGAGAACGTTGGCGATCATGACTCCTATTTCTTGTTTATCCTAGGCAGATCTGAATAGTTATTCTGAAGATTTCTCGAACCAGGATCTAAGATCTCCCAACCCTGAAAGTCTCCTTCCTCTCGGTCTTCTGTCATTGATTTTCCTTTGTATGATTCGTAGATTTGTAGAAGCTTAACTCATCCTTTAGGGCTGTTATGTCCCTACACCTAAGAGTCAGATTCCTTTGTATGATGGTGTGCAGGATTCTGTGTTTGTCGACCCCCCCTTCCCACCCTTATCTGCCTCCGTACAAGTCGTATATCAGGTGACCCAGGACTCCAAAGGTTGCATATTGGAGCATGTTTACAACTCTCGGTACTACACAAAATAAGACGCACTCTGTATGATTCGTAGATTTGTAGAAGCTTAACTCATCCTTTAGGGCTGTTATGCCCCTACGGCCTAAGCCTCAGATTCCTTTGTATGATGGTGTGCAGGATTCTGTATTTGTCGACCCCCCTTCCCACCCTTATCTACCTCCGTATAAGTCGTATATCAGGTGACCCAGGACTCCAAAGGTTGCATATTGGAGCATGTTTACAACTCTCGGTACTACACAAAATACCTAGAGAGTTTAGATATAGGAGGTAAAAGGAGAAGGGGTAGGCCGAAAATGAGATGGAGAGATAAGTATAGATTATCTCCCAGCAGGTGGATATTTTTTAAGTCGATTTATCTCGGGTTCCACAAGTCGTAGAAGAAAAAGAAAAATTTCCTAGTTAGTATTTTTTTCTGCTCCTTCACTTTGAAACCTTGCCTAAATAGGCACAAAAGGTCTATTGCCACTTACCTTCTAGGAGCTGATCAACAGTCGTAAGATATTCCAACCCAGGAGGGCAGTTGATACCTACACTGCCCTCACATCACGTGAGCTCACGTGACATGATAGCAGTGTGTTTCTACCTTTACTTACCTTCGAGGAGTTCAACTTTCTGTTTGACCATGAGCTGATCAACAGTCGTAAGATATTCCAACCCAGGAGGGCAGTTGATACCTACACTGCCCTCACATCACGTGTGTTCACATGACGTGATAGTACCTTTACTTACCTTCTAGGAGTTCAACTTTCTGTTTGACCATGAGCTGATCAACAGTCGTAAGATATTCCAATCCAGGAGGGCAGTTGATACCTACACTGCCCTCACATCACGTGAGCTCACGTGACATGATAGCAGTGTGTTTCTACCTTTACTTACCTTCTAGGAGTTCAACTTTCTGTTTGACCATGAGCTGATCAACAGTCGTAAGATATTCCAATCCAGGAGGGCAGTTGATACCTACACTGCCCTCACATCACGTGAGCTCACGTGACATGATAGCAGTGTGTTTCTACCTTTACTTACCTTCTAGGAGTTCAACTTTCTGTTTGACCATGAGCTGATCAACAGTCGTAAGATATTCCAATCCAGGAGGGCAGTTGGCGGGGCGCCCTTGCGGTATATTCATCCAGCCACCTGCAAAGTGGAAAGAGAGTCACTATTAAGGAATTTATTTAATTTTGACATCCTTTATAAATACTATTTTACTTATGGTGGATTTCACCAATGACTTAATGAGAGATTTCACTAATGGGAGAATTTTCAATCGTCCAAAAAGGAGCTTTTAATAATCCAAAAAGGAGTTCTTAATGATCCAAAAAGGAGGAGTTTTTAAAAACTCCTGTTTATATTATTAAAAACTCCTTTATGGATTATTAAAAACTCTCCCATTAGTGAAATCTCTGACTAAGTCATTGGTGAAATCCACCATTAGGTTATTTTAATTTATGGATTCTTACGAGTTGGTTTTCATCCCGACTCGGAGTTTCGTCTATCTCAGTTTCCCTTGAAAAAGTCCATAAGATAGACGAAACTCCGAGTCGGGATGAAAACCAATTCGTAAGTATCCATAAATTAAAATAACCTATGTAAGTAAAGTAGTGGAAAGAGAGTTTCATGAATGGCGGAAACCATAATCTCTGAATTTAACTTAAATTACTAAAATGGGAACTATATATTCAGATTGCTTAATTCAAGAGTTTAAACTTACTTTGTGGGCCTATAAAGCATCTTCTACTTGGAAAAAAAGGACTTTTTAATCTTGTTCAGACGGGATAAACAAGGTATATTGTATTCTTACTCATTTCTGGTTCAGTGAACTATATAGGACTGACTCAAAATAGGGGCTCAAAATAAGTAAACGTCTACGAAATTTTCTCAGAATCGAACAAACCCTTGGAAAGTTATGACTTATGATGACGAAATTTTTTTAAAATTTCAAGGGGATTTTTCAGTCTCATTCCAACAGTATTAACAAGGTACGCATACCCATATTCTATTAAATAAAAAAAAAGCTCCTAAATCCCGCCCCTTAGTTGGAATATTTTGTAGATAGTTTATTTATAATTTATTTCATATCTTTCTTTTTGTTATTAATTTATTATTGTGTAATATTGTTTTTTTTTTTCTTCTCTTTTGTTAATCTTGTTCTGTATATATTTACTGTACCTATACTTTTGTTAATATTCCAAATAAAAAGAGTTAAATAATAAAGGGATAAGCCCTTTCCGAAATAAAGCCAAAGCTCGAAATTTAAAATTTAAGATAATTTAATACCAATCAAGATACCTTTTCTCCTCGTCGGATATCAGATAGGTATAATGTTTCTTCCTATAGGATTTACTGTGTGAGAACCAGAACGTGTGTAACTTGGCAGAACATTTGCTCCATGCGTGTTTAATGCGACCGTTCTTCCACAGAGTTGACTTGATGGCTTTCCTCCAGGATAGAGTGGAGTAGGAATCTTCCCTCTTGTTGGGCATGAAGAAGTCTTTGCTTCCTTGGTACTCCATAATTTTAAACCTTATGCCTGTATGCTTTATACACCTTATGCCTGTATGTTTTATAAACCTTATGCCTGAATGTTTAATAAACCTTATGCCTGTATGCTTTAAGTGTTCACCGTACTGTATGTTTATTGCTGAAGATACCCTCGCAGGCGAAACTAGTCTTATTGTTTGCTTATTATTAAAATATATGATTATTAAATATAGTTTTTTTTTATATTATTATGGATATTTATCAAAGTGAAATTGATAGTTTGTTTATTAAAATATACGATTTTTTCGCTCGTTTTATCTGTTTTTTGTTTGAAGTATTAATTTTCTATCGATCAAATCTTGTTTGTTTCTTTGTTTGTTCAATTTTCCATCGATCAAATCTTAATTGTTTTTTGTTTGTTCAATTTTTCTTCGATCAAATCATCAGATAGACGAATTCTTCGTTTTGTCGTGAGTCTCGACCTCGGAAACAACGCCTCAGTGGATTGTCCACCATGAGAAGAAACCACAGGAACAAAACCAGAGGTAACATTAAGATCAGATACATGGTCAGGAGACGGAAGTTTTACACAGGAACTTTCCAGATGAGTTATATATCTCCCTTGCTTTAATCCTACATCAGTGTCCACTGTTAGGGTCAGCTCTCCTTGTTCGCAGGTGGTAACTTTCCAGATGAGTTATAACTAAAAATTTACAGCTGAATTATAACTGGAACTTTACAGCTGAGTCATAACTAGATCTTCACAGCTGAGTTTTATAAAGTGGAAATTCACAAACACAGGAGAACTTCACAATGAGAATTTTTATTTGCTCACGTCACAAACGGGAGACTTTATTCAGATGCCTACACAAAAAAGAGATCTACATAAATGAGCCGCGAAATTTGTCAACGTAAATCAAGTTAAAGAGCCACCGAAATAGAAAAAAAAAACTGAACTCAGACTGTTATTACACCACAATTTCACTCAAAGCAAAAAAACGAAGTTAAATGATGAGATTGATGAGTACTTGAATCGGCACTAGATACTCGATATGAAAAGTAAACAAAAGATTGAGTACTTGGAATTTCTTCAATATAAAACCTCGTCACAAAAGATTCGCCTTGGTGTTGGAATTTTAGAATAATTAAAAATCGAGCAATGAAATAAAAAGTTTAGTTAGTAATTGAACAGTAAAAAAGGTAGGTATTCGATTAGATAGTATTTTTCTTTTTAAGTAAAAATTGCTGATGAAAATTTGTGGTTTAAAATGAGGTAATATACACTTGTCATTAGTTAAATCCTTGTTCAAAATCTTGACATCAACTACATCTAGAGAGGTGAGAGGAAACTAAACACTAAGTGGATCAAATTTGGGAGTCGAGGAATTTACTATAATTAGGTAAATCTGAATGAACTATTGAACAAGTGAGAGGAAACTAAACACCAAGTGGATCAAATTTGGGAGTCGAGGAATTTACTATAATTAGGTAAATCTGAATGAACTATTGAACTTAACACGATCTATGAACCCTGAGTATTTACACACACTGAGGACAGAAGGTAAACCTGACTATCAGGTAGGTGATAAGATAACGCTAGTAGGGACCCTGATAGTATGTCCCAATAGAAGTGACGGGCCTAGAGCAGGGGTTCCTAACTGGTGAGCAAGGACCACTTTTGATTTTTCTCTCTTTCTTTTCTTCCTTTTTTTCGACTTGTTAATCTTCTTCTTCTTCTCCTTTTTCTCCTTCTTCTCCTCCTTCTTCTCCTTTTTCTCGTTTTTCTCCTTCTCCTTCTTCTTCTCCTTCTTCTTCTCCTTGTTCTTCTTCTTCTTCAGGAGGTATTGATAGAGGGAACTGTAGGTAACTGCTGGGGGTTTTTCCTCCCGGAAACTAAGAGAGAAAGGACAGGATAGGAGAAAGTCAGCCGTTCCGAAAACGAACCCTATCTGTTTAAAATAGTCCGCTCCGGGCGGGAATCGAACACGGAACTCGAGACCTAGTGCTTAGAAAGCGCGCTACCCCCCCCCAAGTTAACAATGCTGGCAGGCTGGCCTATCTCGCTAAGTTTTCGAGATATTCGCCATTTTGTTTTTTCTTTAAAATACACGACCTTCCCTTGATAAACCGGTCAGAACTTTTTTTCAGTTTAATATAGAGAAAAATGGTTTTCACCAATAAAATCTGCAGAAAATTTCCATTAAAATAAGTGAAATTTAAAGTAGTGAAATTATCTTTTTAGTACCTTTTGGTAAGTTTTTATTTCGAAATTTCCCTGATCAGCATTTTCTTTTAAAAGGAAACTGGAACAACGGGGTCTTATCGTCCCGAAATCGAAGAGAGGACAGGATAGGAGAAAGCCAGTCGAGAACGAACCTCATTTGTTTCGGATAAAGAGCCCGGTGGGAATCGAACCCCCGACCTAGTGCTCATAAGGCGCGCTACTGTCCTAGCAAAAGAGAAAGAGGTACCTTTTGAGGATGAGGTGGGAGTCATTAGGAAGAGTTTGAACCTCTTGAATGCACTCGTACGACGTATTAAGTCTCTCTTGAAGATATAATGGCGATAAGTGAAAGTATGTTACTTACGTTAGGAGCTCCCTCTCAACTTGGGCTACGAGGCACATAATGGTTATGCAATGTTTTGAAAGGTTTTCCCATCTGTAATATTACGTCATGGCTTTTGCGAATTGCGAAACGTAAGTTATGCCTGTAAGACGGGCCTGGTGCCTGTTTCAAGAAACTATTTTCGATACCATACACGATATTCGACATTCTATACGTCTCACACCCTATAAATAAATGTCCTAAAAGAAACCCCCTTCACACCCAGAAAATAAGAACGAACGGTATCTTTTTTTCTGTGCTTGGAGTGAAAACTGTGGAGTGCAGACTCGTTCTTGGAACAGGCCACTGATCTCTAGAGCCTCAGTTCCCTTGGATAAAACAATCTGTTAATGCACTTAAATTAAATTGAAAATTTCTCCCCTACTACTCACTTGCTTTCCGTGTCCCCTAATTTTAGTAAACATTTCGTCTCTGATTTGTGTTTTCAGAAGCTAGTGCCGCATGGAAGGCATGGTAGAAGAAAATGGTGGAGGCACCAGTGACCCCCTCGCCCCCTCTTCCCCCGATATCAAACACAATATAGCAGTCACCTCGGTAAGTACAACAGAGACCCCAACCCTCGAAATCTAAGCTGTGTCCACACATAGTCGATGGCTGTCGATCAACGGCCTTCGACTGTGTGTGGACACAGATTGACAATCTAACCTTTAGTACTACTTGGGCATCCACAACGGAGCCTCAAACCCTCGGCCCTAGCCTGGTCCCGAGCCAAGAGAAAATAAACCATGCTAATGAAGCGCTAGGTCGCGGTGTCAAATGTCCAACCTGGCCAGCCTAGTTAGCTTAGTTGGTAGTGCGTCTGCCTTGTAAGCGCTAGGCCGCGGGTTCGATTCCCGCCCGAGGCGGATTTTAGGTATTGTAGTGGTTGTTGCAAGACAATTTGGTATGTACATTACCAAACTGATATTCCACAATATTGTTCAAACTTCAGACTGGTCCCACCTGTCCCGGAATGTATTGAAGATACGATTTTTTCCCCTCTTCTTTATTAGGAAACAGATAATGGCAACCTAGAACAGTCCCTCGAAATGTCGCAGTGTATTTCTCATCGATGTAAAATCCCTAACTTTTTTGATTTTCTCTGATGGATATCCAGAGAGCACGCTTCTCGAAAATCGATCCAAAACATTTCATCAAAATTATGTGTACACTCTTCTTTCTATGCAAATGCCTACTTAAATTTGGTTCACAAATATTTTATACCATTTATTCCGCTCCATATTCTTAATATTTGCATCTGTATTTGACCATTATTTATTTTATGATCGGTAATTGAATCATAGTTATGAATTTTATTCTATGTTGAAATTTCCAAACATTTTATCAATATTATGTGTATACTCTTCTTTCTATGCAAATGCCTACTTAAATTTGGTTCACTTTGATTTTATACTATTTATTCTGCTCCATATTCTTAATATTTACATCTGTATTTGACCATTAATTTATTAATATTTTATGATCGGTAATTGAATCATAGTTATGAATTTTATTCTATGTTGAAATTCAATTCAATGTACCTACATGATCTATCCATTTCTCTGTCTCTGTATATTTATCTCTTTGCCTTGCCCTCTTTCTGATAAACCCTCGATTCAAAACTTGGTTCTCACTTTGTTCGGTTTAAAATGAAAAATCAAAATCGGTATAAAAAGAGATAGAAACCCCAGTAGAGGTACCTTCCTTGTTATCAACTTACCTTTTCATTTGCAGCATATTTCTTTCATATTTTTCCTCGTCAGTCGGTGTAAATTATTTGCATCCGCCAAAATAACCTGTAATTGTTGGCATTTTACTGTGCTAATCTAGGTATAATCCTTTGTGTACCGACTCGACCCATCTTTCTCTCTCACCATAAAAAAATCCCTTAAAAAAACTGACCCATCTTTCCCTCTCACCATAAAAAAATCCCTTAGTGAAGAAAAAAAAAACTAGGCAAGTGTAATAATGGAAAGAAAAATAAATTGTTGAAATTTTTAACGAAAATGTAACATAAAATCGGAGAAAAAAATTGCGAAAGGTTTTTTCAAGCTTTGCAAGGATCCCACCCGTGAAGAAAAAACTAGGCAAGTGTAATGGAAAGAAAAATAAATTGTTGAAAATTTTTACGAAAATGTAAAATAAAATCGGAGAAAAAATTGCGAAAGGTTTTTTCAAGCTTTGCAAGGATCCCACCCGACTACCCACCCCCGGGACCTGACTTTGTCAGCACACTGAAAAAGTTCAGAAACAGGAGAAGTCTAGTCAGAATGCTGGGAAAAAATATTTCCCCTAAGTCTGCCTTGAGTCAAAACAAGTTAGCATCGTGTGAAAAGTTCAGTAGAAAGTGCATCGTCTAGAAAGCTCTGCCTTGACAACCCTCGACATCTAAAGCTGTGTCCACACATATGTCGATGGCTGTCGATCGACGGCCTTCGACTGTGTGTGGACACAGATGGATAATCTAAGTAACCTTTAGTACTACTTGGGCATCCACAACGGAGCCCCATACCCTCGACCTAGCCTGGTCCCGAACCAAGAGAAAATAAACCATGCTAATGAAGCGCTAGGTCGCGGTGTCAAATGTCCAACCTGGCCAGCCTAGTTAGCTTAGTTGGTAGTGTGGGGCTCCGTTGTGGACAAGTAGTACTAAAGATTAGATTGTCAATCTGTGTCCACACACAGTCGAAGGCCGTCGATCGACAGCCATCGACATATGTGTGGACACAGCTTTAGATATCGAGGGTTGGGGTCTCTGTTGTACTTACCGAGGTGACTGCTATATTGTGCTTGATATCGGGGGAAGAGGGGGCGAGGGGGTCATTGGTGCCTCCACCATTTTCTTCTACCATGCCTTCCATGCGGCACTAGCTTCTGAAAACACAAAACGAGAGAAGAAAATTTTTTATTAGGGGAGAATTTTCATTTTCAACTCAAGTGCATTAACAGATTGTTTTACCTAAGGGAACTGAGGCGATATGAAATCCTCTCTAGAGATCAGTGGCCTGTTCCAAGAACGAGTCAGCACTCCACAGTTTTCACTTCAAGCACAAAAAAAAAGATACCGTTCGTTCTTATTTTCTGGGTGTGAAGGGGGTTTCTTTTAGGACATTTATTTATAGGGTGTGAGAAAATCCCTTAAAAAAACTGAAGAAAAAACTAGGCAAGTGTAATGGAAAGAAAAATAAATTGTTGAAATTTTTAACGAAAATGTAAAATAAAATCGGAGAAAAAATTGCGAAAGGTTTTTTCAAGCTTTGCAAGGATCCCGAGTGCCCACCCTCGGGACCTGACTTTGTCAGCACACTGAAAAAGTTCAGAAACTAGTCTAGTCAGAATGCTGGGAAAAAATATTTCCCCTAAGTCTGCCTTGAGTCAAAACAAGTAAGCATCGTGTGAAAAGTTCAGTAGAAAGTGCATCGTCTAGAAAGCTCTGCCTTGAGTCAAAACAAGTTAGCATCGTGTGAAAAGTTCAGTAGAAAGTGCATCGTCTAGAAAGCTCTGCCTTGAGTCAAAACAAGTTAGCATCGTGTGAAAAGTTCAGTAGAAAGTGCATCGTCTAGAAAGCTCTGCCTTGAGTCAAAACAAGTTAGCATCGTGTGAAAAGTTCAGTAGAAAGTGCATCGTCTAGAAAGCTCTGCCTTGAGTCAAAACAAGTTAGCATCGTGTGAAAAGTTCAGTAGAAAGTGCATCGTCTAGAAAGCTCTGCCTTGAGTCAAAACAAGTTAGCATCGTGTGAAAAGTTCAGTAGAAAGTGCATCGTCTAGAAAGCTCTGCCTTGAGTCAAAACAAGTTAGCATCGTGTGAAAAGTTCAGTAGAAAGTGCATCGTCTAGAAAGCTCTGCCTTGAGTCAAAACAAGTTAGCATCGTGTGAAAAGTTCAGTAGAAAGTGCATCGTCTAGAAAGCTCTGCCTTGAGTCAAAACAAGTTAGCATCGTGTGAAAAGTTCAGTAGAAAGTGCATCGTCTAGAAAGCTCTGCCTTGAGTCAAAACAAGTTAGCATCGTGTGAAAAGTTCAGTAGAAAGTGCATCGTCTAGAAAGCTCTGCCTTGAGTCAAAACAAGTTAGCATCGTGTGAAAAGTTCAGTAGAAAGTGCATCGTCTAGAAAGCTCTGCCTTGAGTCAAAACAAGTTAGCATCGTGTGAAAAGTTCAGTAGAAAGTGCATCGTCTAGAAAGCTCTGCCTTGAGTCAAAACAAGTTAGCATCGTGTGAAAAGTTCAGTAGAAAGTGCATCGTCTAGAAAGCTCTGCCTTGAGTCAAAACAAGTTAGCATCGTGTGAAAAGTTCAGTAGAAAGTGCATCGTCTAGAAAGCTCTGCCATAGCCTCGACCCTTGCTGAAAATAGGGAAAATGAAGAAATTGAGTTGTTTTTTTTCCTATGGTCCACACTCAAAAATTTTACGTTTAGATATCTTAAAATAGCAGGAGGTTCCAGGTACGAGGGTCGATGGTCTCGGCGGGGGTCGATAGTGCAGGGTCTATACGACTCACACCACTTTGTCCTTGGTAGTATTTTTCGTTCTAGACTAAAATTGTATTTTTCCCTGTTAATAACAAATTATTTACCTACCCCTTCATTTTATTTTTATTTATACATTACCCAGCCACCTAGCCTTTTGTTTTAAATTCCACTCCGAACATGAATTTTATTTGAGAATTTGACCACAAAAAAGACCTCTGAATAGAGGAGCCAGTAAATGATGTCTTGAAAGTTCGAAAATATTAAAAATATTTATTTCGAAGACTCAGTAACTTTTTTGAAGCTCGATAATCTCGATATTAACCGTATAGGAAAGTGTAACTTCATCTTCACTTACTAAAATTTTTCAAGCGAATTTAAGACTGGTTTTCAAAATATGGCTGGCTTTTTTTTTTTTTGTATGGTTTTCTTTATCTCTTTTTGTACATTACTTGGCTTTTTCTTTTCATTTTGCTTTCCTTTTATTTTTTTGTTTCCCTTTATTATTTTAGTTTTTTTTCTCCGTGTGTGTGTATTATAGGTTTCATCAATAGTGAGATTTTGTACTTCCCAATAATTGCTCGATAACGATAACGAAAACGAGTTTTGGTTTCTGCTCATGCGCAGGACATCGTAATGATTTATGGGAAAGTGCGAAATCTCTCTATCAAGGTTTTATGTTTATACAAATGGTAAATCTATTTAACTTTTTATTATTTAACTGTCGGAATAATATGATTATTTCGTTCATTTTCCCCCTTTTTACGAATGATTTTCCGGAGTAAACGTTATTGGTTTTTAGCATGTACATATTTATTATTTATATTTATGACATTTGGAATTTGTTTTCGTACTGTTCCAAGAAGACAACTTAAAGATAGTTGAAGGTTGGACTAAATAGTCTTGACTCTTGGCCTCTCACCCTTTGGAAGCGTAGTCTCGTGAATTCGCGCGATACCACCTGATAATCCAAACCTTTGAAAATGAAAAAGACTTCTCACACTGGAGTCGTGCGATGTCTCTATTATTTTCGTTCGGATAATCAGGCTTTGTCGCGCCGGAGTGCGGGAGGCCATAAACCTGGAATATGATTGTTTTAATTATGATTTTCGTTCGGATAATCAGGCTTTGTCGCGCCGGAGTGCGGGAGGCCATAAACCTGGAATATGATTGTTTTAATTATGCTATTATTTTCGTTCGGATAATCAGACTTTGTCGCGCCGGAGTGCGGGAGGCCATAAACCTGGAATATGATTGTTTTAATTATGAGGACAATGTACATTAATAATGTATTAGAGAACACCATCAACCTCAAAATTTAACTCTCTCACACATTTCATTGAAGAATGGAATACGAGAATAAGAGAGAGAACTCGCCATTTGAACCCAATGAAAAAATAGAAAGTAAAAAAACAAGTATACCAAGTAGGGGGCAATGATCATTATTATTAAGTATGCCAAGTGAGGGGGCAGTAAGATCATTATTATTATATTATTTTAAATGGCTAACACGGTGAGAGTTTAGGTAGGTTAAGTTAGTTAGAATTTTTCTTTTTTCTTCTCTCATCTTAAAAATATAATTTGACTCTTGTAAGGGGCGTTTGATACAAACGTATCACATACTTCGTACCAGTCACCACAAGGCATACTTATGTCTGTATGTTTCACCACCAAGGCACTTCACTTGGAATTTAGTTACCGAGGCACTATCACCACCAAGGCACTTCACTTGGAATTTAGTTCCGAGGCACTATTGATTCATTTAGAGTCGGTACATTCAACTTGCTACTGCCACTGGTAAAAAAAACTTCTGTTTTGCCATATAAAAAGTTAATTGTATCATACAACACACACCAGGTAAGTAGTCTGATTTAGCTAGATCTTTTTCCACTGTTAACTTACAGCTGGCTCTTACAATATCAAGTTTTAAGTGTTTGTCAACCCTTGAGTCATACATACATCATGCTTTAGTAGTGAATAGGTGTATTTTCCTTCCTTCCGGAAAATCACTCTACCATAATAATTATTGTTCATGTCAACATATCTTTCAGTTGGAAAAAGATGTTCAGGATTGGACAAGGTATAAAATTCTCAAAGAAAATGGAAAGCCAACTTTTAGGCTCAGGATCAAGCCAGATGCTGTCCCCCACAATCATATGGTACCTCCTGCTGCTGGGACAGCGGGGACTGCTGAAACCCTCCAAGAGAATGATATGGTAATTTCTTTTTATTTATACAGGGTGATTCAAAAAAGTGTGCAAAAACTTTAACCACATGTTTTTGGGGTCATTTTAGGGTCAACTCTATAGTAAAAGTTGCGAAAATCCTTCCTAAAGGAGGTACACGCCCCCAAAGTTTCAAATGCGCCTGCAGTTTTGAAAAGTATGAAATGTGTTTTTCTATTAAACTAGTTAAATTTCAGCCCGTTAATGTTCTTATGATTTAAGTTAAAAGGCCTTTTCTCGCAGTTGTTGTCAGTGTTTTGAGTGGAGTAGTTCTTGTTTGTGTTATTAATAAAAATGGTGTATCAGTTTAGTTTTGAAGAATTGACAGATATCCATTTTTGTTACGGCCTTGCTGATGGCAATGCGAATTTAGCTAGACTGGTGTATCAGTTTAGTTTTGAAGAATTGACAGATATCCATTTTTGTTACGGCCTTGCTGATGGCAATGCGAATTTAGCTAGACGACTGTACCAAGATAAGTATCCAAACAGGCATCTTCCGAACAACCGCACATTCACAAGCGTACACACAAGATTGCGTGAAAGGGGAACCTTCAAAACCAATCATGGGGGAAACTCTGGGCGTGAAAGGACACAGCGTACACCCAAGATTGCGTGAAAGGGGAACCTTCAAAACCAATCATGGGGGAAACTCTGGGCGTGAAAGGACAACCCGCGAAGTGCATGTTGAAGAGAGATTGCGTGAAAGGGGAACCTTCAAAACCAATCATGGGGGAAACTCTGGGCGTGAAAGGACAACCCGCGAAGTGCATGTTGAAGAGGACGTACCGTTAACTGGGGCAACTTCAGCCCTTAAGGGCAACATTAGCCCAAAACGTGAAAAATGATTTCACGCGCCATAAAATTTGAACCTCCGCGAATTAATCAATCAAACAATGTTGATGTATTTGACCAACTAAAGGCCTGCTATGCCATAAGCCGCAAGTCTAAAAAATGGTGGCATAGGTTGTTCTTTCACATGTTGGATATGACGATTGTAAACTCCTTCATTTAGATATTTCTATGAAGGATTTCCGAAGGGAAGTCGCCTCCGGGCTGCTAGCCCCCAATCAGGTTGCAGGTCCTTCAGGTAAACCTACTGTGGCAACAGAAGTTCGAGTAAGGGAGGCAGCACATATGCCCCGGTACATTGACAGCCAAAGGCGATGTGCCAATTGCTGTACAAACATGTTGTTAAAGATATTTCTATGAAGGATTTCCGAAGGGAAGTCGCCTCCGGGCTGCTAGCCCCCAATCAAGTTGCAGGTCCTTCAGGTGAGCCTAAGGTTCACTTTAAACCTACTGTGGCAACAGAAGTTCGAGTAAGGGAGGCAGCACATATGCCCCGGTACATTGACAGCCAAAGGCGATGTGCCAATTGCTAATCATGGGGGAAACTCTGGGCGTGAAAGGACAACCCGCGAAGTGCATGTTGAAGAGGACATACTCGAGGCAGTTGACAATGATCCAACTATCAGCACTAGGGAGATATCTGTAAATTTAGGTATTAGCCAATCGGCGGTATGGAGAACACTACATGAAAACTTGTTTTATCCTTACCATTTACAACGCGTGCAGGGTCTACTCGAGCGGGATTTCGGACCTCGCCTACAGTTCAGCCGTTGGGTTTTGGTCCAGATAGCAACCGTGCTCAACTTTGTCAGCAGCATACTGTTTACTGACGAGGCAAATTTTAGCCGTGACGGAATTACCAACTTCCACAACAACCACATCTGGGCTATGGAAAACCCGCATGGCATCGTACAGAAAAACCATCAGCAGACATTTTCCTGGAATGTATGGGCAGGAATCATCGGCGACACACTCTTGGGTCCTTTCTTCCTCCCTCCCATTTTAAATGGGGACAATTACCTAGACTTCCTCAGAGAACATTTAATGGATATGATACCATTAGAATATCGACAAAGAGGTGTGTTGTTTATGCACGATGGTGCCCCTGCTCACTACCGGATCACAGTTCGACAGTTCCTGGACGAAATGTTCCCCCGAGGTTGGATTGGAAGAGGTGGCCCTCATCCCTGGCCGGCCAGATCCCCAGAGTTTAATCCACTCGATTTTTTCCTATGGGGATACGTGAAATCATTAGTGTATCGTACACCTGTACCTGACAGAGAAACTCTCCGTATACGGATAATCGAGGCTTTTAACACCATTAGAAATACGCCAGGGATTTTCCAACGTGTTCGGCAATCCTTTCAAAGGCGTATGGAAGCCTGCACTGAATCCGGAGGAGCCCATATTGAACACGTTTTGTAAATTGTGTTCTTGCCATGTACCTGCAGTGTTAAAGGTAAGTGTTAATTATTCAGAAGTTAGAAACAAAACATTGCATACTTTTCAAAATTGCAGGCGCATTTGAAAAGCTTCAGTTCACATTTTCTAGCACTTCTGTTGGTCTGAGAAAAAAATTATTCCGACCTTATTTGTAGATAAAATTATCAGGTTTAACAAAGTGAAAACGAAATTTAAATCCATGCATCCACCGAAAAGTTACAGCCTTTTTTCTTTCAGCCGACCCTCCTGTGGCCGCCCCTGAAATTGTGATGGTCTTCATTTCCACGCCAAAAGAAAGCTACTATCTTGTATTGGGAGTGACTTTTTTACCCCGTTCCGATCACACGAACGGGTTAGCCGTAATAAAAAATATTCGATTTTTTTAAACCAACTTTGGGGGCGTGTACCTCCTTTAGGAAGGATTTTCGCAACTTTTACTATAGAGTTGACCCCCCCTAAAATGACCCCAAAAACATGTGGTTAAAGTTTTTGCACACTTTTTTGAATCACCCTGTATATTTAACTTTTTTTTTGGTGTAATAATTCTCGTATTATATTATATGATCATGTAAAAATTAATATTAAATAAAGTTGTTTATTTTTAAGTATAAATCGTGTTGTTTTTAATTTTTCCCAGGGGTTAAAATATTATAGACAAAATGGTAATCGAACACCTTGGGTCGAAAAAAGAAAATGACCAATTTTTTCATAAATAACATAGACTTCTATCATTGTAATTTTTTGCAAAAAAATAATTACAATTTCAAATAAAATTACTATTGTTAAAGAAATAGTACAAAAAATAAAAGTGCATAACATCTAGATTGGTATAAAATTATAGATACGCTTTTGGAGAAAAAAAATTCCGTCGTTTTTTTACCTTGTCAATTAAAAAAAAAAAATCAACAGTTCAACACTCATAGCACGTATCCTAATGTAATATTATGTTCCTAAAAAATCTAAAAATACTGAGTCTTGAACTGAATTTTTTTACAATCGCTCGATATCAAATCATTATGTGATTTGAAACCTGATTCCAGCGACTGGTAGGTTTACTATATCCGTATCCTCTAGTAGTCTAATACTCTAATACATTATTAATGTACATTGTCCTCATAATTAAAACAATCATATTCCAGGTTTATGGCCTCCCGCACTCCGGCGCGACAAAGCCTGATTATCATGCTGTGATACCTACAAACAACATAAAAGTTGGGAAGAAGCTCTCTGCTTTGCCACAAAGAATTTATGATTAGTTCTATTTACGAACAACCTCCTTGATCAAGTGGAATTAGACGCGACGTATGTTTCGTGAGAATCGTGAGTCAAACTCGTATCATGTATAGTTGTATATTGCGAACCAGAACGCGAAATCAAGATTATTCCTCTTTTCTTACTCTCACAGATGGCTCGCGAGTCCAAATCCACTTTTACTCAAGGTTTGCACTCCAAATACCCGGAATCGATACCCGACGACGTCAATTTTTTTTTCTTTTTACAATTAAGACGTCCTTGAAATCTGAGAAATACCCAAGTGACTAGCAGACTAGCTGGCTTTTTTTGCTTGGAAAATATCTACTTAACTTACCTACTTGGTAAAGAACAATATTGTATTCGTTTTGTACGTCATAATGTCGTAAAGGTTTTGTATTGCAATGACTATTCCTAATTCCTAAATGACGTCATTTCACATTACTTTATGATTTCATACAGATTTTTTTATATATATGTATATCTAAGGAATGTTCTTGCTTAGAGATACCGTTTTCTTCTATCGACACTTCAAAAGTATCCCATGTTGGAATTGAACCTCTGTTCTCCCAAGTGACGAGTCGCTTTTTACCACTGAGCTAGGTCCTGAGGCTTTCTTTGTTTCTAAAGCTGTCAACTCATAGTCGATGGCCGTCGACCGATGTCGACTGAAACCGTCTACACTGCCTCGACAACATGATTCACCTAACCACTTGACGACCGTCCAGTGTGGACACAGCTTAAGAAGAACAGCAATAAAAAGAATGTACCTACTATAAATATAAAATACTTTCCTATAACAGGCATTTATCAAGATTCAGGTCCCTTAATAGTGAAATATACAAAAAAAAGCCCATTTCATAAAATACGCCGGCCAACGCGCTCTTTTGGGCCTCAAAATTCGGACGAATACTTTTTGGTGGGCGCAAATTTGAATCAGTCAAGGTAAACTTTAAAGCCTCTTCAAAGCCAGCGTAGTTAGACTGGCTTGAAAGGAAATTCGCTCAGTAATTTTTTTCCTGAGATTTTCAGGAAGGACTATTTTAGTGAAACAAATAGCATCCCCTGAAGCATAATTATTTTATTGATTTGTGTTGTTTGTTTCCAGTAGTGACCCAAAATAGTCCAAACCTATCGACCAGCCCAATCCTAGGCACTGGTGAAGATCAAAGCAGAAATTTTTCGATGATGTTCGTTCGTTTTGCGAAAATTTCACTCGTTTTTTTTACGTTTTGTTGTGGAATCAAAACAAAATTCCACTCTAGGCTTGGTGACTCACATTGGTGGGATGACGTCACTCTCTACACTCGCAGATAATCGTTCGTGTTGTGATACCTACACGTTTGAGTCGTAACTCGCAATGATAGAATGGACAGAGTTAACTTTCTTTATTGTCAACTCGAGAGGTTACTGGGTTGGCCTTTAACTTGTCAAGTACCTAGAGAAGTTACTATAAGTCGTAACTCGCAATGACAGAATGGACAGAGTTAACTTTCTTTTGTTGTCAACTCGAGAGGTTACTGGGTTGGCCTTTAACTTGTCAAGTACCTAGAGAAGTTACTGAGTAGGCCTTTAACTTGTCAAGTACCCATAGAGTTACTGGGTGGGCCGTTAATTTGTCAAGTACCTAGAGAAGTTACTGAGTAGGTCTTTAACTTGTCAAGTACCTACAGAAGTTACTGGGTTGGCCTTTAACTTGTCAAGTACCTAGAGAAGTTACTGAGTAGGCATTTAACTTGTCAAGTACCCATAGAGTTACTGGGTAGGCCGTTAACTTGTCAAGTACCTAGAGAAGTTACTGAGTAGGCCTTTAACTTGTCAAGTACCTACAGAAGTTACTGGGTTGGCAATTTTCTTTCTTTTTACAGTTTATTGAACTACTTGTAAGTTCTGATTGCTTGGGTTGAGTTATATTGATTGGATGGGTATTGGGTTTAGTTTCAGTGATACCAGCCGGACACATCCACTTGTCTAGGGCTCCTCTATTCAGAGGTCTTTTTTGTGGTCAAATTTTCAAATAAAATTCATGTTCGGAGTGGAATTTAAAACAAAAGGCTAGGTGGCTGGGTAATGTATAAATAAAAATAAAATGAAGGGGTAGGTAAATAATTTGTTATTAACAGGGATAAATACAAATTTTAGTCTAGAACGAAAAATACTACCAAGGACAAAGTGGTGTGAGTCGTATAGACCCTGCACTATCGACCCTCGTACCTGGAACCTCCTGCTATTTTAAGATATCTAAACGTAAAATTTTTGAGTGTGGACCATAGGAAAAAAAACAACTCAATTTCTTCATTTTCCCTATTTTCAGCAAGGGTCGAGGCTATGGTCAAGACTCCGTTGAGGCCGCTTCTATTCATTAGCATGCTTCATTTTCTCTAGGGTCGGGGCTCCATTGTGGACGCCTACTTATGGCCATAGCCTAGTTAACTTAGCTTAGATTCTCGTGTTCCGACTTGTCTGTAAAGCTCGATATTTGAGTAAGAATCATTTTCTTTGCAAACTTGAATTCTTTGAAGTAGGTACATCTCATGAATCAGTCAAGGTAAACTTTAAAGCCTCTTCAAAGCCAGCGTAGTTAGACTGGCTTGAAAGGAAATTTGCTCAGTCATTTTTTTTCCTTAATTTTCAGGAAGGACTATTTTAGTGAAACAAATAGCATCCCATGAAGCATAATTATTTTATTGATTTGTGTTCTTGTTTGTTTCCAGTAGTGACCCAAAATAGTCCAAACCTATCGACCAGCCCAATCCTAGGCACTGGTGAAGATCAAAGCAGAAAGAGAGAAATGAGGTTGCTGAAAAACAGGTAAGTTCTCGGTTCATATTTCAGGTCTGTTGCAGTGTTATGGTGGGTTTACGTTTACACGCTCAAGCCATTTGCATGCCTCGGTGGCGTAGTGGTCAAGACGCTCGCTTGGTAATCAGGAGGGCGTGGGTTCGATCCCAGCCGAGGTATGGAATTTTATCCTGATTGTTATGGTGGGTTTACTTTTACACGCTCAAGCCATTTGCACAAACTGGCTTGCGCAAACCAGTTTACACAAGTGAATCGTAGCGTGTGAACGCAGGCTTAAAGTTTGCACAAGCCAAAATACTGTTTCTAGGTTTCTCTTCCAGGTTTGTGCAAACCGAGGCAGACGCTTCTACCAACCAAGCGAACTAGGCTGGCTACTTATTTCTTTTTCTCAATGTTAACCTCTTTTATCTTTCATTTTGCAGGGAGGCTGCGAAGGAGTGTCGACGGAAGAAGAAAGAATACATCAAATGTCTCGAGAATCGGATATCTAAACGTAAAATTTTTGAGGGTGGACCATAGGAAAAAAACAACTCAATTTCTTCATTTTCCCCATTTTCAGCAAGGGTCAAGACTCCGTTGAAGCCGCTTCTATTCATTAGCATGCTCCATTTTCTCTAGGGTCGGGGCTCCATTGTGGACGCCTACTTATGGCCGATCTTACCACTGATAGTTAACACAGAGTCAAGGGTTTTCTTTAACGTCACCCATTTGATTTACACAGGAAAGAATTCTTAAACTCAGGATTAACTTTTTTTAAGGTTTCATAGAGAACTGTAACGGCTAAGGTCTTATCGTCCCGAAATCGAAGAGAGAAGGAGAAAGCCAGCCGTTCTGGGAACGAACCTTATCCCTTGAGGAAAAAATCCGCTTCGGGCGGGAATCAAATCCGCGGCCTAGCGCTTACAAGGCTGGCGCTAGTATTTCTTAAACTCTGGATTAACTAAAAACCTGTGGTAAGATCGGTCATTATTGTATTAGGACCACCTGATATTTTGATTTATTTACCGATAGTATTCTTCACTCTGGACGCGGCGTGACCTATGTACGTACCGCTGATAGTTAACACAGAGTCAAGGGTTTTCTTTGACGTCACTCATATGATTTACACAGGCAAGAATTTCTTAAACTCAGGATTAACTTTTTTTAAGGTTTCATAGAGAGAACTGTAACGGCTAAGGTCTTATCGTCCCGAAATCGAAGAGAGAAGAAGAAAGCCAGCCGTTCTGGGAACGAACCTTATCCCTTGAGGATAAAATCCGCCTCGGGCGGGAATCAAATCCGCGGCCTAGCGCTTACAAGGCAGACGCGTTACCAACCAAGCTAACTAGGCTGGCGCTAGTATTTCTTAAACTCTGGATTAACTAAAAACCTGTGGTAAGATCGATCATTATTGTATTAGGACCACCTGATATTTTGAGGTCTTATCGTCCCGAAATCGAAGAGAGAAGGAGAAAGCCAGCCGTTCTGGGAACGAACCTTATCCCTTGAGGATAAAATCCGCCTCGGGTGGGAATCAAATCCGCGGCCTAGCGCTTACAAGACTGGCGCTAGTATTTCTTAAACTCTGGATTAACTAAAAACCTGTGGTAAGATCGATCATTATTGTATTAGGACCACCTGATATTTTGACAACTTCCGAAGAATCTCCCGTCTGTTCTCCTTCAGCAGGTACGCCTCCCATGGCTTCTAGTTGTTCCTGACTCAACTCTGTATGCTGTTGTTGCTGCTCGTCTAACGTGCCCTCCTGCTGTTCATGCTGCTGCAACTGTTGCTGTTGTTGTTGCAGAAGAAACTCTGCTGCCTGCTCGTGAGTCAGCTCCTAGAAAATCGGATCAGATTGTGAATGAATGAATATGTAACTACTGAATACTGTGCATAAGGTGATGGGTAAATGTTAAGCAGCAGGAGAAAAAAAAATCTTTTGATTCAGTTTGCTAACTAGATGTGAAATCTGTTTAGCCTCAATGCAGGTTATGTATTTAGGAGATAATGAATAAATATGTAACTACTGAATATTGTGCATAAGGTGATGGGTAAATGTTAATCAGCAGGAGAAAAAAAAATCTTTTGATTCAGTTTGCTAACTAGATGTGAAATCTGTTTAGCCTCAATGCAGGTTATGTATTTAGGAGAGGAGCTCACCTCTATATAAGTTTAATTTAAGCTTAGGAGGTGCATTTATTGTTTATTTATATTGTTGTCAATAAAGTTAAAGTTCAAAAGTCTTATAAAACCGGACTTGTATGTATGTAACATTGAACTCTGAGACCATACTTTTGTGCTAAACTTGATTTACTTCATCCAAATTAATTAAGCAATCAGATCAGCTGATCATGAGCCGAAATCAAAAATTGATCAATCTTATCGCTAACTCACTTGGTCGCCAGCCTAGTTATCTTAAAGACATTGAACTCTGAGACCATACTTTTGTACTAAACTTGATTTACTTCATCCAAATTAATTAAACAATCAGATCAGCTGATCATGAGCCGAAATCAAAAATTGATCAATCTTATTGCTAACAAGCTTGGTCGCCAGCCTAGTTATCTTAAAGGGTAGCGCATCTGCCTTCTAAGCGCTAGGTCGCGGGTTCGATTCCGCCCGGGGGGCAGATTTCATTCTAAACGGATGATGTTCGTTCTCGGAACGGCTGGCTTTCTCCTATCCTGTATTCCTTCTCTTATCCTGTATTCCTTCTCTCTTAGCTTTCGGGACGATAAGATCTTGGCAGTTACAGTTCCCTCTATCAAACCACTTTAAAAATCTTGAAAAAAAAAACCTTACCTGTGTTTCCTGTTGCTGCATCATTTCCTGTTGTTGCTGCTGTGCCAGAGCTTGTAACTCGGCTTCCTCCTGCTGTTGTTGCTGTTGCAGTAGTTCTTCCTGTTGCTGTGCTGCTTGTAAAAAAAAAAGAAAAAAAAACCTTACCTGTGTTTCCTGTTGCTGCAGCATTTCCTGTTGTTGCTGTTGCTGCTGTGCCAGAGCTTGTAACTCGGCTTCCTCCTGCTGTTGTTGCTGTTGCAGTAGTTCTTCCTGTTGCTGTGCTGCTTGCACTTGGGCCAGAACCTCGTCCGGATTCTCCACAGGTAATAGCTGACCATTCTCATCCTGTTGGAACACCTGGGTTTCCATGCCACTCTGAAAGGGTTGGAAAAGATATTGTTGCTTAAAGGAGAGAAAAATGACAATTTTTTTTACATAGGTATGGAAATTTCGTGCCAATAAATGTTTGGAAGAAAACCTTATCTCTTGACGTAAAATTCGATTCTGCAATCAAAAATTTGACCTTACAATTTTTCCCTTTACATATCTACAACTTTTAGCTTTTGGAATATCGACTTTTTTCACATTAAATCTCCTGGAAATTCCAAGGCATAGGACTTAGACAATGGAATTCTCTCCATAGGGAGATAAAAGGGACTCAGAATCTCAGAAAGTCTAGAAACATTTAAGACCTCCCTCCCCCCTGGCAAAATATCTTGAAGGCTCACAGTGAAAATCAGTGGTTGGCTGGAAGAACTCTCCCAGGAGAACCCTGCCGCTAGCAAGAAGAAGAAGAAGAAGAAGAAGAAGAAGAAGAAGAAGAAAAAAACAAACAAACACCTGTACTGTATACATATGGCACTATGACATATATCTTACAGGGTGAAACGCAATCTTACCTGGTCTTGGAACATCTGTATGGTACCCGTGGCCTCGTTATACTATTGAAAAGGAGAGAAAAATAACTATTTTAGGTATGGAAATTTGGTGTCAAAAATCACTATTTTAAGTATGGAAATTTGGTGTCCTAGCAAAAAATACTTGAAAGAAAACCTTCCCTACTTAAGTAAAATTCGACTGTACACAAAAATTACATATTTAGCGTTCCACTTGAAAAGCAAAAGTTGAGCTTGAATCTACAACATTTAGCTTTTAGTATTTTTACACGTTCGATTCCCGCCCGGGGCAGATTTTATCCTAAGCAGACAAGGCTGCACCATTTCGCTTTCTCCTGTTCTGTCTTCCTTCTCTCATCGCTTTCGGGACAATAAGACCTTGGCAGTTATAGCAGTTCTCTCTATCAAACCTCTTCAAAAATGAACAAAAAAAAACGAGTTTTCGGCATGATATCAACTTTTTTACACGTCGAAAAAAAACTACCCATATTTTTTACACGTCGAAAAAAAAACTACCCATAACCATAAAAGCCATAAATCCTACAGGGTGAAAACCATCTTACCTGATCCTGGAACATCTGTATGGTGCCCGTGGCCTCGTTATACACCGCCTGGTCCAGTAGCATCTCCTGTCCGTCTATGGTCGCACCCTGTATAATAGTAGGCTGTCCATTCTCATCAGTCACATAGAGGCACTGTTGCTGACCATCCTCCCCGGTGGTCAATAGGACAGCACTGCCATTCAGCTCACTACTAGCCACCTAGGGAGAAAACAAAGATCATAGTGTTTAGTGTTAGCTGACGAAGCAGAGAATTGCAAAGCTCGTAATAAAACATGGAGTTTAAGTTAGGCTCATGTTCGCAAAAATTGTGACGTAATATTTGTGAAATGTAGAGTTCAAAGATGCTTTCGGGAATGCAGCCCTCATAAGCATCATTATTAAGTAACGAATAAAAGTCACTGAACTAAGGTAGTTCTAAAAAGGACTTCCTCAAAACTATTTTTAGTAAAAAGAACTTTATTTTTCAGTGAACTGCTGAATGAGTCAGGTGGCTAGATCTTAAAACATGTAACTCATTTTTTCATATTTGCGATCGAAAAACGAGTATAAATTTTTGTCCATGGTGGGATTCGAACCCGGGACTTTCTCACCTGGTACAGTGTTCCATCTTCGCCAGCAATGGTGACCATCTCCTCCTGATGCTGTCCCTCTTCTCCCTGTACCACGGGTAACGCGATAGGCGCAGCCTCCTCCACCTCTTCCTCTTCATTACGGAACATCTTCAGCTTGCGAGCAGGCACGGCTAGAGCATTGCCTCCGCCCCCTGCCACGTCCTTCCTGTTCAGAATGGAAATGTGGGCCGAGTCCCTGGGAACATAGAAGAGGGGAATTTGTTGATTGAATAGACGAGGTAATGAGGTCTATGTTTGAACTGAACGAAATAATCATATTATTCCGACAATTAAATAATAAAAAGTTAAATAGATTTACCATTTGTACAAACATAAAACCTTGATAGAGAGATTTCGCACTTTCCCATAAATCATTACGATGTCCTGCGCATGAGCAGAAACCAAAACTCGTTTTCGTTATCGTTATCGAGCAATTATTGGGAAGTACAATTTGAATAAACTACTCACAAAAACGCCGACCCCGTCTGAACACGGGAAAAAGCGAAGAGTGTTGTCTAACATGTTTTCTCTATTATGTTACAGGGGGTCCCAGAAAAGTGGTTCTTCTCCTATCCGACGGCAATCTCATCCAGACTGAAATGTCCGAGGAACAGTTCGCCGCCTTGGAGAACAGTTAGGTGGTACGTACATAGGTCACGCCGCGTCCAGAGTGTACACCTGATCAGGTCTACCTGATAGTGTGCGTGCTCATCAGGTAGACCTGAGAGGCGTACCTGATAGTGAGTGGCTAATCTTACACTGGACCCCAAAGTCTAAGCACAGGGCCGACTGAGCTGTGAATTAAACTGTCCATATAACCCGGACCTCTAATAACCGAACTTTATCCAACTCGGGCTCATAGGTTGCTCCTACTAAATGTTTTTATTGCTTTGTTTCTAGCTACCCCAGACAAGCCACAAATCAACCACTCGGAGATCCACTATACACCTAGCCAAGCAACCAAAACCATACAGGAATGGAACCCGCAGCCTAGCCCTTACAAGGCAGACGCGCTACTAACAAAGCTAACTGGGCTGGCTTGGGATTAATTTAATTTGAATAAACTACTTACTTACAAAAACGCCGACCCCGTCTGAACACGGGAAAAAGCGAAGAATGTTGTCTAACATGTTATCTCTATTATGTTACAGGGGGTCCCAGAAAAGTGGTTCTTCTCCTCTCCGACGGCAATCTCATCCAGATAATTTGAATAAACTATTTACTTACAAAAATGCCGACCCCGTCTGAACACGGGGAAAAAGCGAAGAATGTTGTCTAAGATGTTTTCTCTATTATGTTACAGGGGGTCCCAGAAAAGTGGTTCTTCTCCTATCCGACGGCAACCTCATCCAGACTGAAATGTCCGAGGAACAGTTCGCCGCCTTGGAGAACAGTTAGGTGGTACGTACATAGGTCACGCCGCGTCCAGAGTGAAGAATACTATCGGTAAATAAATCAAAATATCAGGTGGTCCTAATACAATAATGATCGATCTTACCACAGGTTTTTAGTTAATCCAGAGTTTAAGAAATACTAGCGCCAGCCTAGTTAGCACAATTTGCACTAAACATAAATATTTGCAAAATAAATACAAGGCACAAATTAATTAATCAATAAAAGAATATTTCAGTATGTAAGAAGATATCTAAACGTGAAATTTTTGAGGGTGGACCATAGGAAAAAAACAACTCAATTTCTTCATTTTCCCTATTTTCAGCAAGGGTCAAGACTCCGTTGAGGCCGCTTCTATTCATTAGCATGCTTCATTTTCTCTAGGGTCGGGGCTCCATTGTGGACGCCTACTTATGGCCGATCTTACCACTGAGAGTAAACACAGAGTCAAGGGTTTTCTTTGACGCCCCCCATATGATTTACACAGGCAAGAATTTCTTAAACTCAGGATTAACTTTTTTAAGGTTTCATAGATAACTGTAACGGCTAAGGTCTTATCGTTTGTCTCGCTGGAGGACGTAAAACTGAGACAAAACCAGCCCTGTCAAGCCACAGACAATAACACTGGCTCTTTTGAGGGTACCTCGACACTTTTGCATTAGGTTTACATGTTTCAATGTTTGTTTGTTCCGCTATAACTCGCCATTGCCTGGTCCGATTTTGATGAAATTTGGTTAAAGGTCTTAAAATGTCAATGCACGTCGATCCTTGAAATATGATGATGGAAGAGAGTATTGTTAAATTCTCAGATTAGGAAAAAAAAATCTAAGAGAGGTGTACAGTTCAGAGAACTACTAGTTTGATAGAGGTTTGACGTCACCGTTTAACTGCTAAGGTCTCTTCTCTTTAGAGAGGGGGGTTTTGTCCTCCAATCGGCGGTAAGCATTGTGTATTTTCTTTAAATACAGGGTGCGATAAAATTAGTTCTCTTACCTGACGCTAGAGTTGCGTTTCCTAGGTGACGTTATCCGTTTGACTTTGAGCCCAGACACTTGGCCTTGATTTTGTAGAGCCGCGTTTACACTAGCATACTGGGGAGAATCTAGACCCGACAGACCACGCACATACTGGCTCGTACCTCCAGGAGACATTTCCACCTGGGATGAAAAGAGACACATTATTAGGATATATCACACAATGGTCGTGTTTTATTATTCTGTCTGTCTAGGGGACGTTAAACAGGGAGTAGACCTGCCTAGTCTGGCTGGGGGACTTTAAACAGATAGCAGCTTGAATTTCCCTTGCTAAAGGAATTGGAAAGGTTGCTAAAGAAACAGCCGACCCCGTCTATACACGGCAGTACTTACTGACGAAACCTGCTACGACAGGCCACTTAAGTATTTTCAATGGTTATCTGAAAGAGGACCTTTACGGGAATTTTTTTTATTTTTTTATGAAATTCTCAAAAAAGATAAAAAGTTCCATAATTTGGCCAGCTATTGAACCCACGCCTTCCTGATTACCAGGCGAGCGTCTTGACTATTGCACTTGGTCTCCTTTCATTAGGTGTTAATAAATATGTAACTACTGAATATTGTGCATAAGGTGATGGGTAAATGTTAATCAGCAGACGAAAAAAAAAAAAATCTTTTGATTCAGTTTGCTAACTAGATGTGAAATCTGTTTAGCCTCAACGCAGTCTTATAAAACCGGACTTGTATGTAACATTGAACTCTGAGACCATACTTTTGTGCTAAACTTGATTTACTTCATTCAAATTAATTAAACAATCAGATCAGCTGATCATGAGCCGAAATCAAAAATTGATCAATCTTATTGCTAACTCACTTGGTCGCCAGCCTAGTTATCTTAAAGGGTAGCGCATCTGCCTTCTAAGCGCTAGGTCGCGGGTTCAATTCCGCCCGGGGCAGATTTTATTCTAAACGGATAATGTTCGTCCTCGGAACGGCTGGCTACTTAGGAGGTGCATTTATTGTTTATTTATATTGTCAATAAAGTTAAAGTTCAAAAGTCTTATAAAACCGGACTTGTATGTAACATTGGACCCTGAGACCATACTGTTGTGCTAAACTTGATTTACTTAATCCAAATTAATTAAACAATCAGATCAGCTGATCATGAGCCGAAATCAAAAATTGATCAATCTTATCGCTAACTCACTTGGTCGCCAGCCTAGTTATCTTAAAGGGTAGCGCATCTGCCTTCTAAGCGCTAGGTTGCGGGTTCGATTCCACCCGGGGCAGATTTTATTCTAAACGGATGATGTTCGTCCTCGGAACGGCTGGCTTTCTCCTATCCTGTATTCCTTCTCTCTTAGCTTTCGGGACGATAAGATCTTGGCAGTTACAGTTCCCTCTATCAAACCACTTTAAAAATCTTGACAATCATGTTAAGCACACTTAAACCGCGGTTACCGCGAATACCGAGAACAAACCGCGGATACCGCGAACAAACCGCGGATACCGCGAACAAACCGCGGATACCGCGAACAAACCCATAGGCTTTTTTCACTCAGGTGATCAGGTTTGGATTATTCGACCCATCATACATCAGTTTAACTTGAGCTAACTTGAAACTCAACTTGTAGTCCTGATCATAAGAAGACTAATTAATTGACATACTCACCTTTATAGCGATTCACCGAACCCAGGACCCTCTTGTTGGTAGTCTCACCACTGCTGTTTAGATAAGTTATCTGTGGTTGTTGCCGGTAAAGCAATAGAAAAATCAAGTAGGAGCTACCTCTGTGTCCGAGTGGGTATTGGATAAACTTTGGATATTGGAGGTCCCTAATTATATGGACAGTATACTATTGGCAGGTCAGTCGACTTACCTTTATAGCGATTCACCGAACCCAGGACCCTCTTGTTGGTAGTCTCACCACTGCTGTTTAGATAAGTTATCTGTGGTTGTTGCCGGGACGTGTAGATTACTTGCGGCTGTTGTCGAGACTTGGGTGTACTGGTGAAGTCTGTGTAGCCCTTTGTGTTCTTTGGCCCCAGGATCTTTTGCTGCAGAGAGGACATAGGGAGGAAGAGGATATTATAAGTGGAATACGTAAGTAATGACGTGAATTTAGACACAACAATTGCGTCATTGGGTGGTAAATTAGTCGGTGAAAATTATTTGAAAAGGCAGGATTCTCAAGTAAAGCGTTCATTCATTCAACCAAAATTGAGGAGCTAGTTTAAATTGAAGGATCCCAATTAGCTTTTGTACCAAGAAATATGTAGGTGTTCCATTAGTATTGCTATAAGTTGGGTCATCGGCTTTTAGACACAACAATTGCGTCATTGGGTGGTAAATTAGTCGATGAAAATTATTTGAAAAGGCAGGATTCTCAAGTAAAGCGTTCTTTCATTCAACCAAAATTGAGGAGTTAGTTTAAATTGAAGGATCCCAATTAGCTTTTGTACCAAGAAATATGTAGGTGTTCCATTAGTATTGCTATAAGTTGGGTCATCGGCTCCAAGTAAAGCGTTCTTTCATTCAACCGAAATTGAGGAGTTAGTTTAAATTGAAGGATCCCAATTAGCTTTTGTACCAAGAAATATATATGTAGGTGTTCCATTAGTATTGCTATAAGTAGGGTCATCGACTTTAATAAACGCCCTTCGTCACTACGACCTGGTTAGATCTTTTGTGACATTGTTCCAGGTGTGACACGTAGGTGTTCAAAGGGGGGGAAAAAAACTCACCAAAGACGGAGTTTGTGGGGTTTGAGGTTGACTGTTGGGGGTGTGTCTCTTGGTAAAGTTGGCCGATGGGTCTTTGGTCATCGGCTTTAATAAACGCCCTTTGTCGCTACGACCTGGTTAGATCTTTTGTGACATTGTTCCAGGTGTGACACGTAGGTGTTCAAAGGGGAAAAAAAAAAAACTCACCAAAGACGGAGTTTGTGGGGTTTGAGGTTGACTGTTGGGGGTGTGTCTCTTGGTAAAGTTGGCCGATGGGTCTTTGAAAAAAAATAAAAAAACTCACCAAAGACGGAGTTTGTGGGGTTTGAGGTTGACTGTTGGGGGTGTGTCTCTTGGTAAAGTTGGCCGATGGGTCTTTGCTGATATTTCTGTGAAAAGAACAAGAAAAAGTAAATTAATTACAAGTGAAAGTTTTTTAATTAAAGGAATTTCAACCATGTTGGACAGGCTTAAATGCTCGTCGCAAAACTCGCTTCCTGACTTCAAGTTACAGTTTTTAAATTAAATAACTTTTAATCATGTTAAGCACACTTAAATGTTCGTCAGAAAAGTCGTTCCCCTCTTAATAAACCCCAGTAAATTTCAGTACTTGGACTCGAACCACCAACCTTGAGATTCGAATGGCACCGAACCTTCTGTAATGCAAGCAGGGCATCACTCAGGGTGTCTACCAAAATGGAAAAATAAAATTCCCTGACTTTTCTCGGTTTTCCAGTCCATTTTTTCCAAATTTCCAGTCTACTTGTTATACTATACACCACCTGGTCCAGTAGCATCTCCTGACCGTCAATAGTCGCACCCTGTATATATTCTACAGGATGAAACGCAATCTTACCTGATCCTGGAACATCTGTATGGTGCCCGTGGCCTCGTTATACACCGCCTGGTCCAGGAACATCTCCTGTCCGTCTATTGTCGCACCCTGTATAAATCCTACAGGATGAAACGCAATCTTACCTGATCCTGGAACATCTGTATGGTGCCCGTGGCCTCGTTATACACCGCCTGGTCCAGTAGCATCTCCTGTCCGTCTATGGTCGCACCCTGTATAATAGTAGGCTGTCCATTCTCATCAGTCACATAGAGGCACTGTTGCTGACCATCTTCCCCCGTGGTCAATAGGACAGCACTGCCATTCAGCTCACTACTAGCCACCTAGGGAGAAAACAAAGATCATAGTGTTTAGTGTTAGCGTTCTCATCAGTCACATAGAGGCACTGTTGCTGACCATCTTCCCCGGTGGTCAATAGGACAGCACTGCCATTCAGCTCACTACTAGCCACCTAGGGAGAAAACAAAGATCATAGTGTTTAGTGTTAGCTGACGAAGCAGAGAATTGCAAAGCTCGTAATAAAACATGGAGTTTAAGTTAGGCTCATGTTCGCAAAAATTGTGACGTAATATTTGTGAAATGTAGAGTTCAAAGATGCTTTCGGGAATGCAGCCCTCATAAGCATCATTATTAAGTAACGAATAAAAGTCACTGAACTAAGGTAGTTCTAAGGTAGTTAAAAAGAACTACCTCAAAACCATTTTTAGTAAAAAGAACTTTATTTTTCAATGGACTAATGAATGAGTCAGGTGGCTAGATCTTAAAACATGTAACTCATTTTTCAGCTCTCTAAAGTATAAGGTGTTGAAATTTGCTTCAATGAGTTACTTTTTTTTTACACCAATTATTTGCGATATACAGCCTGATTTCCTCGAATTTGCCATCAAAAATTTTGTCAAAAGAGACCGAATGTGCCATCAAATTCATATCACTAGATTTTTTTTTTAAATTGGTTTGACAGAGGGAATTGTAACATCCAAGGTCTCATCGTCCCGAAACCTAAGAGAGGTGGGAGATAGGATAGAAGAAAGCCAGGCGTTCCGAGAACGAACCTATTCGCCCCGGGCGGGAATCGAACCCGCGACCTAGCGCTTACAAGGCAGACGCGCTACCAACATCACTGGATTCAAAATTAACGCTTACTGCAGTACTCACCTGACAGATGGCGTAATAGTCAGGGCGCCAGATTTGAACGATGTCAGCTGCGGGATCTTGGGTGGCAAGGTCACATTGGTCGTCGCGTGCGACACTGTCTCCACAGGTCTCACACTCATATATCCCAACATCTCGTTATTCGTGAACTTAACGCTTCTCTCGTTTTCATCCAGAACAACAAACCCGCCTGCTTCACCTTTAACGCATACTGCAGTACTCACCTGACAGATGGCGTAATAGTCAGGGCGCCAGATTTGAACGACGTCAGCTGCGGGATCTTGGGTGGCAAGGTCACATTGGTCGTACCGTGCGACACTGTCTCCACAGGTTTCACACTCATATATCCCAACATCTCGTTATTCGTGAACTTAACGCTTCTCTCGTTTTCATCCAGAACAACAAACCCGCCTGCTTCACCTAATGGCTTCTTCTCTGGGGGAGGTTTGTCCGCGTTACCGGGTCCGGAGGTCTTGTTCTCCTCGTTCTTGTTGGTCATGATGTAGATGCCGGACGATAGGTTGGGAATTTCTACCGGGTCCAGTGCTACGACACCCTGTGAGTTGACTACGAGGACCTAGATAACGTTTGTGAGGGGAATAGGGAAGGGAATACGTAAATATAGGTATTGGGGGAAAATATTGAAATGTGCCTAGCTATTGCGGGTGTTCTCAGCCTCGTTTGGATAATTGATGAGCTGGATTTAAGTTCCAGGAAAACAGTAAAGTGGCCTAAACCTCTACAAAAAGCCTGCGCTAGATTTCGATTAGTCAAACCATCTAACAGCCTAATCTGTCCAAAGAAGAACAAAGGCGGAGAGAATAAAATAAATGTAAGGAAAAGATCTTTGTGATTTTCATTTTCAATACCTACTATTATTTTTTTAAATCTATTTTCCTATCCAGAAATCTTTGCTAACCTGCAGCCCCTAAAAAGTCCAACTTATGCATACAAGGGGGTATCGAAGAGCAGCCACGACACCCTGCGAGTTGACTACGAGGACCTAGATAACGTTTGTGAGGGGAATAGGGAAGGGAATACGTAAATATAGGTATTCGGGGAAAATATTGAAATGTGCCTAGCTATTTCGAGTGTTCTCAGCCTCGTTTGGATAATTGATGAGCTGGATTTAAGTTCCAGGAAAACAGTAAAGTGGCCTAAACCCCTACAAAAAGCCTGCGCTAGATTTCGAATATTCAAACCATCTAACAGCCTAATTTGTCCAAAGAAGAACAAAGGCGGAGAGAATAAATGTAAGGAAAAGATCTTTGTGGTTTTCATTTTCAATAACTACTATTATTTTTTAAAATCTATTTTCCTATCCAGAAATCTTTGCTAACCTGCAGCCCCTAAAAAGTCCAACTTATGCATACAAGGGGGTATCGAAGAGCAGCATTTGAAAGGAAGTAAAAACGATCAAATGTACAGTTGACAGGTAACAATAATAACACTATGTTTATTTCCATCGACTTTTTTCACGTATAAAAGTTAAAAACCTACTTCAGTAAATACCTACTCTTATTTACGTATTTTATTTCTTCCTCTTAAATAAAGGTCCTAGTTTTGTTACAAAACTTTGTAGAGTTCACAAGATTCAAGTGAACTCAAAATAACGCCTAAAGGCCTCGTGGATTCAAGGGGATAAAACAACTAGGTAAATCCATACAAACATGACATGTACAGTTGACAGGTAACAATAATAACACTATGTTTATTTCCATGGACTTTTTTCACGCATAAAAGTTAAAAACCTACTTCAGTAAATACCTAATCTTATTTACGTATTTTATTTTTTCTATTTTTTCCTCTTAAATAAAGGTCCTAGTTTTGTTACAAAACTTTGTAGAGTTGACAAGATTCAAGTGAACTCAAAATAACGCCTAAAGGCCTCGTGGATTCAAGGGGATAAAACAACTAGGTAAATCCATACAAACATGACAACACACAGTAGACAATAAATGAACAAGGTAACATGTTTTCCAGAAGACCACCATGAAAATGGAAAAGTTCCAAGGAGGTTCTCTCAACAAGGGAAGAAACGGAGCCTTAATCGTGCCCAGCACAGACATCAATCTCCAGCAAGCATTGTACTTAGTTCTAATTCCTGCTCCCTCGAATCAACGTCAGGAGCTGTGGTAGATTTGAGTTCCTGATTCATCAAACGAATTCCTGGATTTCCAGGTGTAGAATTCAATTCCTGTTCCGCATATTCCCCACCAGGAGTTGTAATACAAAGGGCAGGCATGTCTGGTGCATTTGATAGGGTCGGGGGTTCTGGAGTAGCCAAGGGTCCCGGGTTCGATGCCGGGTTCACTTGAATGGTGAAACAGTTCGGTTTGTCGGTCGAAACAAGCGAATAAGACAAGGCAATATTCGGATCAACAATCTGGACTGGGGTTTCACAAGGTTGGTACATTTGGCCTGACAACGGTGGTGATTCTTGTACTTCTTGAGAACTGTATCCTTGATCTCCACCTGCTGGCTGATCAGCATTACCCAAGTTATTATGTGCGTATTCATCCAAGTGTGTTGACTGATCAGCATTTCCATGCTGCGCGGGGAAATATCGCTCATAGTCCACCAAATACGAAGCCATCTTCTCGCCTTCCAACGTAGCACGCGCCTCTGACTCAACGTAATACGTCTGCATCGAATCAGCAGTGGGAATCAACTCCTGCGCATACAACAGTCCCTGTGCTGAGTCATCCGGAGATATCCACTGCGCATGCGCTGCGCTATCATGTGTAGCGTAGGAGAGGGGATCTTGCGTGTCACAGGATTGTTGACTCTGAGTCGAGTCTGTCTGCACGTAGAGCTTGGGATAAGATACGAGGATCTCATCACAGTCTGGCGTTAGGAAGGAGAAAACGCACATTTCTTGCGTGGAATTACTCTCCTGTACTTGAGTCACGTGGTTAGACTCCTCAGCGTTCTTGTTCGTCAGTTGTGTAGTAAGTTGAGAGGCCTGCCATTGAGGAGTATCTACAACTCTCGAGTCAGTCAACACTTGAGACGTGTCCCACGTACTCTCGTCAGTCACATAGGAAGCTGGCTGAGTGGATTGATCAATCACATAGATCTGATTGTCAGTCACAAAACAAGGCTCAGTACTAGACGTGTCGAGAACATGGGAGGAAGGTGCAGATTTGTACTGGGACAGAATCTCTTTACCGTAGCACGTCGCGGACTCGAGATTGGTAAATTGCGAAGGTATTTCAACATTAGTGTTCTGAGGGTAATCACTAGTGGCGGCGACATCGATATACACATTGTTCACCTCATAAGAAATGTTGGTGGCATAGGTAGTACTGTGGACGTCATAGGAGCCACCGGTAGGGACAATGTACCCATCTTGAGATACATTATGTTGCGGGTCACTGGACACAAAGTTTCCACTGGGAAGCTCATAAGTCTGTTTCAACATTGGTGTTCTGAGGGTAATCACTAGTGGCGGCAACATCGATATACACATTGTTCACCTCATAAGAAATGTTCGTGGCATAGGTAGTACTGTGGACGTCATAGGACCCACCGGTAGGGACAATGTACCCATCTTGAGATACATTATGTTGCGGGTCACTGGACACAAAGTTTCCACTGGGAAGCTCATAAGTCTCACTAGGCACTTCGTAAGCCCGATTATCCTGAGGAGGGCTCCACGTAGAAGGTATAACAGCTGCGTTGGGATCTGCCAGGAATCGCTTCAGATAACTTTTCCTTGTCGGCAACGCTGTTTTCTTTTCCAGCTTTCTTTTTCGCGGAGGTTTCTTCTTAGGAGATGCCGCGAGGGCTGACGGAGTGGATTCACCAGGATAGTCACTCCCCCAGGGGTCATTGTAGTGTCTGTACGAAGGATAGGAGTAGGTCCCTCCCATGGGTCGGAATGGCTCTCTCCCAAGATCTGGTCTGACGCGGGGTAGACAGGGAGGGAGAGGTCGAATGGGAGAAGGCGAGGGTGAGTGCTGAGAGAAGGGAGAGGGAGGGTTGGCACTCACGGGAGAGGGAAGAGGGGAGGAGGAGGTATCTTGAGAGGACATGGTCTGGAATGAAGAGGGAGGAGCGGAGGAGGGGGAGAGAGTTAGGATGATATCGTAGGAACTGTTTATTCTTTATTGGCATTATATTATTTGCACATGAAGAATGACTTACTTATACCCATATTCTTCAAATCAAAAGTTCTCGTTTCTTGTCTAGGCCAAACGGGACTAAATAATTTCAGAACTTTTTTTTTTCTTTCAAATTCAATTCAACTAAATCACCTTCTTACCTTTTTCTTCACCAATTTGATTTTGCCGGGCCGATTTATCACGGGGAATTTCTGGCGGGCCGTCGGCAATTTGAGACCGGAATTTCTCGGATCATAGGTGGGAAACTTGGTGGTGGGATTTTGGGACTTGTAATATGTTGGAGTATTCGAATAGGACGTGTAGGAGACAAAGGAGTTGTTCGAACAAGGAGTCTAAGGAATAAGATGGAAGATGAGAAGTTCAGGTTAGTCATTATTCAGAAGTCCATACTGAAGTGGTATAAGAAACTAAAACCCATACATACAAGCCCAGTGGCTCCTAAGCTCCTTACACTATGGTGCAGTCTAAGAATGGTAGGTTCCACTCCGATTCATCCACTACAAACCCTTGCTTTAGTTGTACCCATATTTTTAAGGAACATGGTGTGTGCCTCAATGGATAACGAACATAACATGTGCTCCTGGCTTATTTCATTTAGTGAGTCTGTTTTTTATTTACCCTTTAATTTTGGGATTATTTCAGGCTATACCATAATTTTACCAAGACGAAAGGATAGCTTACCTCGGGTCTATGACGTACAGGTGTATCCGGGGACAACAAGGAGTAATTTGACCTCGAGTCAGAGGTCATTGAACTCTCATTAGAAAGCCCAGTGGCTCCTAAGCTCCTTACACTGTGGTGCAGTCTAAGAATTGTGGGTTCCACTCCGATTCATCCACTACAAACCCTTGCTTTAGTTGTACCCATATTTTTCAGGAACATGGTGTGTGCCTCAATGGATAACGAACATAACATGTGCTCCTGGCTTATTTCATTTAGTGAGTCTGTTTTTTACCCTTTAATTTTGGGATTATTTTAGGCTATACCATAATTTTACCAAGACGAAAGGAAAGCTTACCTCGGGTCTATGACGTACAGGTGTATCCGGGGACAACAAGGAGTAATTTGACCTCGAGTCAGAGGTCATTGAACTCTCATTCATGGCGTGACCGTTTAGAGTTCAACTTACCACTGGTATCGTCTTGAATCCACTGCTGTACATGATCCATCTTCTGTTTATTTGTCTTGTTCCTGAAATTAAAGAAGTTTTATATTAGTCTCCTCTCGCCAATCTGATGAGAAACATACTACCGATGGGCATGCCAAGACCACAGGAGTCTAATGTAGCCGTTATTTCATTGCTAGGAAATGAAAACGGCAGTGAAACACCCATCTTTTTTAAAAGAAGTCAAAATTATATTAAAAAGATGAGTGTTTCAACACCGTTTTTATTTCGTAGCAATGAAACAAGTGCTACGTTAGAAATTGTATTGCCAGCCTAGTTAGCTTGGTTGGTAGCACGTCTGTCTTGTAAGCGCTAGGTCGCGGGTTCGATTCCTGCCCTGGGCGAACTTTATCTTGAACAGATAAGGTTCCTTCTCAGACCAGCTGGCTGTCTCCTATCATGTTCTCTTTCGCTCTTCGATTTCGGGGACGATAAGACTTCCGTTTTACACACAATTCCCCCACTCTATTTAAAAAAAAAAACTTACCCAATACTAAGAAGTCCTGCATTTGACAAATCACCGGTTTGACTCAGAGTTCGCTTTCGATTGCCCGAGTCTGAGCTCAGGTAGGTTTTGTTTTCAAAAGCATTGAGCAGTTCTTGACAGGTCATGTTTAGAGCTTCAGCCGGTTCCCAATACTTTTCATCTCTGTGAAACAAGCAGAGGAGAGGGTTACTCTCCTGTACTTGAGTCACGTGGTTAGACTCCTCAGCGTTCTTGTTCGTCAGTTGTGTAGTGAGTTGAGAGGCCTGCCATTGAGGAGTATCTACAACTCTAGAGTCAGTCAACACTTGAGACGTGTCCCACGTACTCTCGTCAGTCACATAGGAAGCTGGCTGAGTGGATTGATCAATCACATAGATCTGATTGTCAGTCACAAAACAAGGCTCAGTACTAGACGTGTCGAGAACATGGGAGGAAGGTGCAGATTTGTACTGGGACAGAATCTCTTTACCGTAGCACGTCGCGGACTCGAGATTGGTAAATTGCGAAGGTATTTCAACATTAGTGTTCTGAGGGTAATCACTAGTGGCGGCGACATCGATATACACATTGTTCACCTCATAAGAAATGTTGGTGGCATAGGTAGTACTGTGGACGTCATAGGAGCCACCGGTAGGGACAATGTACCCATCTTGAGATACATTATGTTGCGGGTCACTGGACACAAAGTTTCCACTGGGAAGCTCATAAGTCTCACTAGGCACTTCGTAAGCCCGATTATCCTGAGGAGGGCTCCACGTAGAAGGTATAACAGCTGCGTTGGGATCTGCCAGGAATCGCTTCAGATAACTTTTCCTTGTCGGCAACGCTGTTTTCTTTTCCAGCTTTCTTTTTCGCGGAGGTTTCTTCTTAGGAGATGCCGCGAGGGCTGACGGAGTGGATTCACCAGGATAGTCACTCCCCCAGGGGTCATTGTAGTGTCTGTACGAAGGATAGGAGTAGGTCCCTCCCATGGGTCGGAATGGCTCTCTCCCAAGATCTGGTCTGACGCGGGGTAGACAGGGAGGGAGAGGTCGAATGGGAGAAGGCGAGGGTGAGTGCTGAGAGAAGGGAGAGGGAGGGTTGGCACTCACGGGAGAGGGAAGAGGGGAGGAGGAGGTATCTTGAGAGGACATGGTCTGGAATGAAGAGGGAGGAGCGGAGGAGGGGGAGAGAGTTAGGATGATATCGTAGGAACAGAGGAACTGTTTATTCTTTATTGGCATTATAATATTTGCACATGAAGAATGACTTACTTATACCCATATTATTAAAATCAAAAGTTTTTCAAAGTTTTCGTTTCTTGTCTAGGCCAAACGGGACTAAATAATTTCAGAACTTTTTTTCTTTCAAATTCAATTCAACCAAATCACCTTCTTACCTTTTTCTTCACCAATTTGATTTTGCCAGGCCGATTTATCACGGGGAATTTCTGGCGGGCCGTCGGCAATTTGAGACCGGAATTTCTCGGATCATAGGTGGGAAACTTGGTGGTGGGATTTTGGGACTTGTAATATGTTGGAGTATTCGAATAGGACGTGTAGGAGACAAAGGAGTTGTTCGAACAAGGAGTCTAAGGAATAAGATGGAAGATGAGAAGTTCAGGTTAGTCATTATTCAGAAGTCCATACTGAAGTGGTATAAGAAACTAAAACCCATACATACAAGCCCAGTGGCTCCTAAGCTCCTTACACTATGGTGCAGTCTAAGAATGGTAGGTTCCACTCCGATTCATCCACTACAAACCCTTGCTTTAGTTGTACCCATATTTTTAAGGAACATGGTGTGTGCCTCAATGGATAACGAACATAACATGTGCTCCTGGCTTATTTCATTTAGTGAGTCTGTTTTTTATTTACCCTTTAATTTTGGGATTATTTCAGGCTATACCATAATTTTACCAAGACGAAAGGATAGCTTACCTCGGGTCCAGGATTCCGAGTTTCAACATCATTGACAACTGGATGTTGACAAGCTTTTTCTACATCAGGATCGTCAACCGTCATACTCCGTGTCGTGTTACTTTCAGAGGGAGCACAATCTAGACGGAGTTGAATATTAGAGCAAGATTTGTGATATAATCGAGATGAAGAGCGTCTAGAACTAGTCTCGCTCAAATGTACAGAGGAAGAAACCGTATTGCTTTGAATAGAGGGACTATCAGTAGGATATTCGTAAATATCAGGAATCAATTCAGAGGCATGTTGTTGTTCACCTGGAGTACTTGATCTAGAAGAATTTGCTTCTTCTGTTTGTGCATTTGCCTTGGTTAATAAATCTTCAGCATTTCTTTTCCCTTGGCGAGTGAACATTCCATTCACCTTTGCTTTACCGTCTACTTTGCTTCCGGCATATTTTCGACCACCTCTGTTAAATGGTCCTTTGTTTGACCTAACAATCGGCACGTCAAGAGACTTTTCAGGAGCCTCATCAAATGCACAGTCACTACACACCGCGTTTGGCACTCGACTCATTCGTTTTCCTCTCAGTTTACTCTTCATCTGAATGCTGTTGTATTTGTCTTCAGTCAGCAACACCTTCTTGAAACCCCGCACCACAAATCTGTCGTCAGCAGCAGACAGATCTTCTGCTGACGAGAGAGAATCCTGATCAGCATATTCAAGTTCGAAATAGTCCTTCTCGGCACTTTTCAAGGGGTTTCTTTTTCTCACTAGCTCTACGGACTTTTCCAACACATTTTTCTTGCTCAGTTCGAGATATTCTTTGAACGATAGTTTTGGTTTCTCGTTAGGGTTGCGCTTTCCAGAAGGTTTCAGGTTTGGTTCGGGGTTTACCGGGACGGAAGGTGTCTTACCAACCTCTTCTTGTTCATGTGTGTCTGGGGAGACATCTGCTGTATTTTCATCTGAACCATCCATTTCCTGAGATTCTGCCGGTACCATTTCCTTTCTTGTCGATTTTTTTGATCGTTTGGTAATACTTGTTTGCTGATTTTTTGCTGATGTTTCAGCAGTTTTTCTCCTCAAACTTCTGCCTCCAGTCTTAACCGGTGACGATTCCTTGAGCATCGTGACTAACGACTGCTCTGCTATTTGATCTTCAGCGGAATCTTGTAAGAGCATTTGACCTTGAAAGGAGTCTTGTATGTTCATTTGACCTTGGACAGAATCTTGTGAGATAATTTGACCTTGAGCGGAATCTTGTGGGACTATTTGACCTTCAGCGGAATACTGTAAGTCCCCTTGACCTTGGACAGAATCTTGTGAGGCTACTTGCCCTAGGGCAGAATCGTGTGATAACATTTCTTTTTGGGCAGAATTTTGCAAGGGTACTTCAACTTGCGCACAATTAGGTAAGGGTATTTCTTTTTGGGCAAAATCAGGTAAGGATATCTCATCTTGAACAGAATCTTGTAATAATATTTCATCTTGGTCAGAATCTTTCGAGATTTTTTTATCCTTTTCAGCTTCACAAGGACCTGTATTGACACTTGATTCGTCTGTCTTAACAGGTAAACCAGAGCCATATGTAGTGTCATGCAAGAAAGTACAGGGGATTTCTGTTCCATCGAGTTTGTTTTCATGGGTTTTGTTTTCACTGGGATTGCCCGATCTCACACAATCTGTTTCCAAAGCAGGTTCAAGAGATGGTTTGTCAGTAATTTGCTCTACAGAAGGAGACTTCCCAACTGTTGTTATTCTGGCTGGACTAGGTTTTCAGAGCCATATGTAGTGTCATACAAGAAAGTACAGGGGATTTCTGTTCCATCGAGTTTGTTTTCATGGGTTTCGTTTTCACTGGGATTGCCCGATCTCACACAATCTGTTTCCAAACCAGGTTCAAGAGATGGTTTGTCAGTAATTTGCTCTACAGAAGGAGACTTCCCAACTGTTGTTATTCTGGCTGGACTAGGTTTCTCACTTCTTGTAGACAGCGTCTTCTCTGCAAAGTCTGAAACTAAATCCCTCTTTCTACATTCTGGATCATTTCCTATGATATCATTTACTTCCACAGTTGGAATGTTTTCTTCCAAAGTGGGAACGTTTTCTTCACAACGTGTTGGTATAATATTTTCACAAGCACTATCATTCTGTTTGGTCTCTTTGCCCAGGCTGGCATTTTGCTTTACGATCACTTTTGATGCCGGTTTGTTGGGGGCATTCTTCGTTTTACTTCCTTTATTCTTCGCAGTAGAGCGCCTTTTGGCTTTGACAATAACGTTTGTACTACTAACAGGTTCAGTGGACTCAGTGTCGAGATTTTGGTCACTATTGACGCCACGTGCTATTGACATAGGATTCCGGACTTTGAGTACAATTTTGTGAGATTACTTGACCATGAGCGAAATCTCGTGAGACTACTTGACCTTGGACAAAATCTTGTGATACTTCTTGACCTTGAAAGGATTCTTGTATGGCCATTTGACCTTGGACACCAGAATCTTGTGAGATTATTTGAGCTTGAGTGGAATACTGCAAGTTTTTTCGACCTTGTACAGAATCTTGTAAGGCTACTTGCCCTTGGACATAATCTTGAGAGATTATTTGACCTTGAGCGGAACCTTGTGAGACTATTTGATCTTGAGCGGAATCTTGTGAGACTATTTGATCTTGAGCGGAATCTTGTGAGACTATTTGATCTTCAGCGGAATCTTGTAAGAGCATTTGACCTTGAAAGGAGTCTTGTATGTTCATTTGACCTTGGACAAAATCTTGTGAGATAATTTGACCTTGAGTGGAATCTTGTGGGACTATTTGACCTTCAGCGGAATACTGTAAGTCTCTTTGACCTTGGACAGAATCTTGTGAGGCTACTTGCCCTTGGGCAGAATCGTGTGATAACATTTCTTTTTGGGCAGAATTTTGCAAGGGTACTTCAACTTGCGCACAATTAGGTAAGGTTATTTCTTTTTGGGCAAAATCAGGTAAGGATATCTCATCTTGAACAGAATCTTGTAATAATATTTCATCTTGGTCAGAATCTTTCGAGGGTATGTATAATCCTCGAACATTTTGCATTATGTTTGTTCGTTCGTTATGTGGAAACTCTAGGACGGAACTAAAATTAATACAAAGAGGACTCGGATTTTGGCCCTCGTTGACGATTGAGTGAAAATTTGTCAAAGAACCAAACTGTCGTACATACGGGGTTCTGTAATCAGACAGCCACCGTTTAGATAACAAACATTTACATCGTTCAGTTTAGTTCTGAGGACACATACGTTTTTAATATAGAAATTGGGGACAAAATTTCTGATGGTAACACCTAAATAAATGAAATTGTCATCTCCTTAATATTAACAGGGAAAACAAGCTTGAAAGAGTTGAAACCTTTTGCCTTAGTTCAATTCAGGTTTTTGACCTTGCTAGTGAGATAGTTTAACAATAATACTACATATTAAATAAGTAGGTACACCATCAGGAGGATTTTTTGCTAAATGAATTTGAAACAATATTTTCCCGAAGAGATTCGAACCCTGGATTTAACCTGACTCAGATTTCTCCCCACAATAGCCTCCTCCGCGTCTCCCAATACAAAAAGAGTCCGGTAATTATTCAGAAGTCACGTCAATGAATATGTATATTCATAATATGTATAATTATACATATTATGTATAATCCTCGAACATTTTGCATTATGTTTGTTCGTTCGTTATGTGGAAACTCTAGGATGGAACTAAAATTAATACAAAGAGGACTCGGGTTTTGGCCCTCGTTGACGATTGAGTGAAAATTTGTCAAAGAACCAAACTGTCGTACATACGGGGTTTTGTAATCAGACAGCCACCGTTTAGATAACAAACATTTACATCGTTCAGTTTAGTTCTGAGGACACATACGATTTTCTTAATATAGAAATCGGAGACAAAATTTCTGATGGTAACACCTAAATGAAATTGTCATCTCCTTAACAGGGAAAACAAGATTGAAAAGTTGAAACCTTTTGCCTTAGTTCAATTCAGGTTTTTGACCTTGCTAGTGAGATAGTTTAACAATCATACTACATATTACATAAGTAGGTACACCATCAGGAGGACTTTTTGCTAAATGAATTTGAAACATTTTCCCGAAGAGATTCGAACCCTGGATTTGGCCTGACTCAGATTTCTCCCCACAATAGCCTCCTCCGCGTCTCCCAATACAAAAAGAGTTCGGTAATTATTCAGAAGTCACGTCAATGAAAAATTTACATATCTCTCCTCTCATAGACAGTTTGTTGCTATCTTTCATTCGCGTGCCTTCTGAACAAATACCAAGGGTCCAAAGAGGAGAGTGGGAAGGAAATATTTTGGCCAACATACTTTTCCCGAACTTCAAGGGAGACACCAAAATCACTCAAATACGAAATATTTGACGATAAAACGAAATATTTTCGGCGAAAAATAAAATGGCTAAGAGCCTACCGCTTACAAGGCAGACGCACTACCAACCAAGCTAACTAGGCTGGCTACTCGACACTTTTGCATTAGGTTTACATGTTTCAATGTTTGTTTGTTCCGCTTTAACTCGCCATTGCCTGGTCCGATTTTGATGAAATTTGGTTAAAGGTCTTAAAATATCAATGCACGTCGATCCTTGAAATACGATGATGGAAGAGAGTATTGTTAAATTCTCAGATTAGGAAAAAAAAAAAAAAAAATCTAAGAGAGGTGTACAGTTCAGAGAACTACTAGTTTGATAGAGGTTTGACGTCACCGTTTAACTGCTAAGGTCTCTTCTCTTTAGTGAGGGGGGTTTTGTCCTCCAATCGGCGGTAAGCATTGTGTATTTTCTTTAAATACAGGGTGCGACAAAATTAGTTCTCTTACCTGACGGTCTCAGATTAGGAAAAAAAATCTAAGAGAGGTGTACAGTTCAGAGAACTACTAGTTTGATAGAGGTTTGACGTCACCGTATAACTGCTAAGGTCTCTTCTCTTTAGAGAGGGGGGTTTTGTCCTCCAATCGGCGGTAAGCATTGTGTATTTTCTTTAAATACAGGGTGCGACAAAATTAGTTCTCTTACCTGACGCTGGAGTTGCGTTTCCTAGGTGACGTTATCCGTTTGACCTTGAGCCCAGACACTTGGCCTTGATTTTGTAGAGCCGCGTTTACACTAGCATACTGGGGAGAATCTAAACCCGACAGACCACGTACATACTGGCTCGTACCTCCAGGAGACATTTCCACCTGGAATAAACAGACACATTATGAGGAGGATATATCACACAATAGTCGTGTTTTATTATTAAATTACAGTAAAGCCATATTTTATTCTAGGACTTTTTTTTTCAACCAAAGAGATTCCGCTTTGGACGTCCACACTTGCTGCCACAGGTCACTTAGGTATGTATCTTTAATGGTTATCTGAAAACAGACACATTATGAGGAGGATATATCACACAATAGTCGTGTTTTATTATTAAATTACTGTAAAGCCATATTTTATTCTAGGACTTTTTTTTTTCAACCAAAGAGATTCCGCTTTGGACGTCCACACTTGCTGCCACAGGTCACTTAGGTATGTATCTTTAATGGTTATCTGACAACGTCAGGAGCTGTGGTAGATTTGAGTTCCTGATTCATCAAACGAATTCCTGGATTTCCAGGTGTAGAATTCAATTCCTGTTCCGCATATTCCCCACCAGGAGTTGTAATACAAAGGGCAGGCATGTCTGGTGCATTTGATAGGGTCGGGGGTTCTGGAGTAGCCAAGGGTCCCGGGTTCGATGCCGGGTTCACTTGAATGGTGAAACAGTTCGGTTTGTCGGTCGAAACAAGCGAATAAGACAAGGCAATATTCGGATCAACAATCTGGACTGGGGTTTCACAAGGTTGGTACATTTGGCCTGACAACGGTGGTGATTCTTGTACTTCTTGAGAACTGTATCCTTGATCTCCACCTGCTGGCTGATCAGCATTACCCAAGTTATTATGTGCGTATTCATCCAAGTGTGTTGACTGATCAGCATTTCCATGCTGCGCGGGGAAATATCGCTCATAGTCCACCAAATACGAAGCCATCTTCTCGCCTTCCAACGTAGCACGCGCCTCTGACTCAACGTAATACGTCTGCATCGAATCAGCAGTGGGAATCAACTCCTGCGCATACAACAGTCCCTGTGCTGAGTCATCCGGAGATATCCACTGCGCATGCGCTGCGCTATCATGTGTAGCGTAGGAGAGGGGATCTTGCGTGTCACAGGATTGTTGACTCTGAGTCGAGTCTGTCTGCACGTAGAGCTTGGGATAAGATACGAGGATCTCATCACAGTCTGGCGTTAGGAAGGAGAAAACGCACATTTCTTGCGTGGAATTACTCTCCTGTGCATTTGCCTTGGTTAATAAATCTTCAGCATTTCTTTTCCCTTGGCGAGTGAACATTCCATTCACCTTTGCTTTACCGTCTACTTTGCTTCCGGCATATTTTCGACCACCTCTGTTAAATGGTCCTTTGTTTGACCTAACAATCGGCACGTCAAGAGACTTTTCAGGAGCCTCATCAAATGCACAGTCACTACACACCGCGTTTGGCACTCGACTCATTCGTTTTCCTCTCAGTTTACTCTTCATCTGAATGCTGTTGTATTTGTCTTCAGTCAGCAACACCTTCTTGAAACCCCGCACCACAAATCTGTCGTCAGCAGCAGACAGATCTTCTGCTGACGAGAGAGAATCCTGATCAGCATATTCAAGTTCGAAATAGTCCTTCTCGGCACTTTTCAAGGGGTTTCTTTTTCTCACTAGCTCTACGGACTTTTCCAACACATTTTTCTTGCTCAGTTCGAGATATTCTTTGAACGATAGTTTTGGTTTCTCGTTAGGGTTGCGCTTTCCAGAAGGTTTCAGGTTTGGTTCGGGGTTTACCGGGACGGAAGGTGTCTTACCAACCTCTTCTTGTTCATGTGTGTCTGGGGAGACATCTGCTGTATTTTCATCTGAACCATCCATTTCCTGAGATTCTGCCGGTACCATTTCCTTTCTTGTCAATTTTCTTGATCGTTTGGTAATACTTGTTTGCTGATTTTTTGATGTTTCAGCAGTTTTTCTCCTCAAACTTCTGCCTCCAGTCTTAACCGGTGACGATTCCTTGAGCATCGTGACTAACGACTGCTCTACTTGATCATACACCGACTTGCTTGTCGTAGGCGAAGTGTCCAAAGTCACCCCGCTGGATTTCGTACGAACGGGTGACTTGGTCCGGGAGGTGACTTTTCTCGGCGGTCTTTTTCGTGACGCACACTTGGGACCAGACGGTTTCGCTGATTTTGCATCCGTAAGATTTAGAGGTTCGAGACTTACAATGGGATAGGATATGGAGGCTGATCCTCTTTTGCTTCTCAAGGTTTGAGAGGAGGAGGAAGAGGATGGAATGGGAGAAGGAGGAGACTCAGTCTGTAAAGGGAAGGGGGCTGAGGTTAGTGGGAACCCTCAGTCCCTTCTTGTACACTAGGGAAAGGAGAAAAGAAGATTGAAAAGGAGAAGAAACATTTAAATATGTAGATTTAACGCTCTCTCAAACATTGTTACTATTTTGCTGTTTGAACTCTTATCGATTACAAGTCCAAAACTCTCATGTTTTTGTTGTTGTTTTTTTTTTTAGGTAAGCATTAAAAACAAATCTAGAAGTAGAGGAGACGCTTCTAAAGAACCTATATTACCTATAACCTTTCCATGCTGCGCAAGATCTTTTTCAGGGGTTAACAAATATTTTACCATTAGTTCCATATCAAAAGAGGAAGACAAATCAAAGTTCAATCAGTCAAGTTGTAATACTGAGGTCTACAGTCTACACATACACTTGGCTTATTCTCAGCCAATCTTTTCTCAACTTACACCAGAGGGCGTCCCTTGTATTTGACCCAGTATTCTGTTTTCTTATTGGTTATTCTCTTGGCCATGATTTTCTCCACCACCAGCTCCCGTGACGCACGCTTGGGACCAGACGGTTTCGCCAATTTTGCATCCGTAAGATTTAGAGGTTCGAGACTTACAATGGGATAGGATATGGAGGCTGATCCTCTTTTGCTTCTCAAGGTTTGAGAGGAGGAGGAAGAGGATGGAATGGGAGAAGGAGGAGACTCAGTCTGTAAAGGGAAGGGGGCTGAGGTTAGTGGGAACCCTCAGTCCCTTCTTGTACACTAGGGAAAAGAGAAAAAAAGATTTAAAAGGAGAAGAAACATTTAAATATGTAGATTTAACGCTCTCTCAAACATAGTTACTATTTTGCTGTCTTATCGATTACAAGTCCGAAACTCTCATGTTTTTTTTTTTTTTTTTTTTTTTTTTTTTTTTTTTTTTTTTTTTTTTTTTTTTTTACTGAAAAAAAGGAGACACAAAAATAAATAATAATAATAATAAAAAAATCTTCAAAATTAGAGATAGTATCTAGTGTGGCTGTCCAGAACGAAATTACCAACCATATTATGGGAAAACTTTGAACTACATCTTTCTGACTCCCCATGAGAGTGACGTGAGGGTAGTGTGTTTCTACCTTTATTGTACAGGAAAAAATAGCTGTTTCAAAATTACGAATGATGTCTTGGGGTGATCTTCTCTGACAAACATTTTTTTATAATCAAGCCTTTCTTCTGCTGTAAACATTTATGTGTAATGTTATTAAACCCATAAAATACAAGAGACTGCTGGGGTATAAAGGGACTTTTAAGTCCCATTCAAGCAGGATAAACAAGGTATATTCTATTCTATATCTACTTACATTGGGAACAGGAGAATTTGGTGGAATCGCTTTGGTGAGACTCAACTCATCATCATCATTGAATAATGAATCATTGACAAACTGGAAAGAAAAAGAAATGTCATACCAATCTTTTAGTGCTTCATAAAGGTACTTATATAATAATTTAAAAATATTAAAGTAATCAGAGAACCTAACATAATTCACCGAAAATTTGACCCGATAACATTACTTTCCTTCCTATAGGATAAGGTAAAAAGACACTCTGAGGCTTAGAAGTAGGGCAAACAGCCCCAAAAGATGGGTTAAGCTTAAATGAATCAGTGAACTGTATTGTCAAATCCTAATATGTCATAGCTTAAAAGAAAGGTCCATGTCTAATTTGAGATTGCAACCTTAGTTTACTATTACAATAACCCCAGTAGCTCAAAGGTAAAAGGTTGGATTCCTGATCTGGGGTCCCTTCAAGTAGTCATATATGTACCTGTTTGCTAATTTTGGTCCGAAAACTATCCGATACAGTTGCTACGTTGCCTAAAGAAGGGGCGTGGTCCCAAACTGAAGAAGTTCGATATCTTTGCAGATCAGATTCCGAAGATGTGTTCGGAAAATGCTTGGCCTGGTGATGCTTACTGGCTGAAAATCAAAGAAAAGTCATAGTCTTTTTATCCGAGGAATGCTACGAGAGATTAAAAGCCACTTCACTTGAAAAGTGGATCAGTGACACCTTATAAGTAAGAATGTCTGTGTTCTAATCATGGAGGAGCATACTAATCGTACCTACGAGAAATCAAAAACCCCGAGATTCAAAGTAGAACATATCAATGTATATTATTGGTGCCTCAAAATGAGCCTAAATTTAATCGCACCACCTCTATGTAAATAATCTCTCCTGTTATAAAGAAAGGATATCCTGCAAACAACAAAATTCGGAGTGCCCTGGCGTTTTCTTTCCCCTGGTAAACAAAAATTTGATAACGAGAATCTGAAAATAGAAAACATGTTAATAATTTAATTTGAGTCGTTTTATGAAAATTTTACGAATAGCCGGGAGCTCCTGTGTACGAGTAATAACTAGCCTTATTCTTTCAGCAAGCAATTTCCGTTCATAAAGAGAACTGCATTAATTTCAGCATCATTTGTAAATATTTAAGTTTCGTATAACAACTAGCCTTATTCTTTCAGCAAGCAATTTCCGTTCATGAAGAGAACTGCATTAATTTCAGCATCATTTGTAAATATTTAAGTTTCGTCTTCAACTCCCTTGGTCCTTTTTTGAATGAGAGGGATTCTGATTCAAGCTTGTTTGAAGAAAGCTATTATCCAAAAATGATCTTTGTCTTTAATCGTTTAACCAATTAATGTACATATTTAGAATATCAAGAGGGTGCCTGACGAGATCCCTTCTGGTCCAAATCTATCATTTGTTTTCTTTTTCAATATTAATCGCACCACCTCTATGTAAATAGTCTCTCCTGTTATAAAGAAAGGATATCCTGCAAACAACAAAATTCGGAGTGCCCTGGCGTTTTCTTTCCCCTGGTAAACAAAAATTTGGAGTGTGAGGCTACAGAGTACAGAACAGACGGAATGAGGATCTGAGGCAGTAGAGACTCTTGGGAATTCTTTGAGACGGGGACATGAAACATGGGGACGTCCAATGAACTCTAACCTAACCTCCATGCTAGTAGAGGAAGTACTTCATGACCAATGTCCTCAAGGAATTTTGCTATTGAAGCTGAGAAGCATCTCCTCATACAATTTACTATTTCTAAGAAGCATCCCCATAGTTTTGCTCGAATTCTTATCGAGCTTCCAGGACAATTTAACATTCTAGGATAATTTTATACTCTAGAATCTCTAGATTCTTTAGAACTTCTATTTTTATCTAAACTCTCTCTCTCTCCCCTCGTAATATCTCTTTCTTTGTTTTTGTCCTTCTCTTTCCTATTCGAACATCCTTTTTTTCGCCCTTTGAATCTCGTGGGATTCAATATTCAAACATGAGAGGAAGACTGATGAAAACTCATTCGTCAAGTCAAGATGTTGGCGTGACGTCACATGATGAACATGAAGCTTACAAATGAACTCGTCTCAGTGATACAAGTCCTGTAGCGGGAAAAGAAAGCGAAATTCAGAGAAAAGAATGTGAGGCTCTTGGACTAGAGGAAGTACTTCATGACCAATGTCCTCAAGGAATTTTGCTATTGAAGCTGAGAAGCATCTCCTCATACAATTTACTATTTCTAAGCTTTTCCTTCTTCTTGTCCTTCTTACTTCTTCTTTTTTACAGTAGGTACTCTATAAATCAGATAAATACGTAGAACATGAAGAGAGAGAGAGAGAGAGAATGTTGTATGTGGCAAAATTCTTCATCATCTTGTTCACTGCTAGCTGGATAAAGGTCTTTTCAGAAATTTAGTGGTGATAACTGGATTAGCCTACCTATAAGCATTTTATCTTTTCTACATATCTTTCGAATCCTCAAAATTTGTATTCCTCTAGTCTCTAGTCTAAGCAAAATAGATTCTATGTAATATATATGAGTGGTATTGGTAAAACTTCAATGACATAGTGGAGACATCGCTCATATGGGAGGTAAGAGGAAGGAAGAGCTTGCATGTACCGTTTTTTTGTATAATATAGCTTTGGTTCTACAATAATTGAACTAAAATGCGTAATTTGTATCTATCCAGACAAAAAAAAATCTTTGTCTCTCCCTCCTCCCTTGTCCTCTGAATAACGTTTAGCCTTCTCATTTTTTTTTTTTTTTTTTTTTTTTTTTTTTTTTTTTTGTCCCCGGGGGGGCTTTATCAATTCAGTGTCCTCATTTCGTTTCTATTTGACGTTGAATGCACCAGAACTTAATGGATCACTGAATGTAAGTGACAACCTACTTATCTGGAGGAACGATCTTTCGTGCTCCTTGTTATTTCAGAGTATAATCTACACCGTTACAAAAAATTAACTTATCTACAGTTTTTATCGAAATAGCATTAGTACTTGGACACATTGTAGTTTAAAATCCATGTGTCTCCCTCGTGTTATAGTCGAACAGTCGACAAATAACAATTTTTTTTTCTACTTCCAGTACTCTACGCAAGATAATGGATCTGCCAAATTTTTTCAAGGAGCACTTCACGCGCCAAATATGGGAGAGATAGTGTCCTCATTTCGTTTCTATTTGACGTTGAATGCACCAGAACTTAATGGATCACTGAATTTAAGTGACAACCTACTTATCTGGAGGAACGATCTTTCGTGCTCCTAGTTATTTCAGAGTATATTCTACACCGTTACAAAAAAAGAACTTATCTACAGTTTTTATCGAAATGGCATTCGACAAGCATTAGTACTTGGACACATTGTAGTTTAAAATCCATGTGTCTCCCTCGTGTTATAGTCGAACAGTCGACAAATAACAATTTTTTTTCTACTTCCAGTACTCTACGCAAGATAATGGATCTGCCAAATTTTTCCAAGGAGCACTTCACGCGCCAAATATGGGAGAGAAAGTTGCCCAGGTAAGACTTTCTTGAATATAATTGGCTTCTAGATGCTATATAGAAGGCAGATTCTATTTGGCTTTAAAGCTTAAACCACGTTCTAGTTTAATTTGGATTATTGGTGGAGATGTCAAAACTCCCAATTTTTTTTACCTCACCTTGTAGTGGTGGTGGAGATGTCAAATCTTCCTATGTCTATTCCATGTCACTTTGGACTAGTAGTGGAGATGTCAAAACTTCAAATATTTCCATATACCTTGTATCAATGATGGAGATCTTGGTCTCATTCTGTTTTGATGTCAGACTTTCATTATTCTATTGTACTTTGTACTGATGGTGGAGATGTCAAAACTAAAATGTGTTTTTCAGCTATGTATGTATTTTACAGCTATATACATAGAAGGCAGATTCTATTTGGCTTTAAAGCTTAAACCACGTTCTTGTTTAATTTGGATTATTGGTGGAGATGTCAAAACTCCCAATTTTTTACCTCACCTTGTAGTGGTGGTGGAGATGTCAAAACTTCCTATGTCTATTCCATGTCACTTTGGACTAGTAGTGGAGATGTCAAAACTTCAAATATTCCCATATACCTTGTATCAATGATGGAGATCTTGGTCTCATTCTGTTTTGATGTCAGACTTTCATTATTCTATTGTACTTTGTACTGATGGTGGAGATGTCAAAACTAAAATGTGTTTTTCAGCTATGTATCAGGGTACATACTCAGTAATCTCAGTATGTATTTTACATGTACTCCTATCTACTTGTGACCAATCTCTATTGTGAAAGAAAGAAAAGTCACGACTTGAAATGTTCTCTACTAAATTGAAAGTTGCGATTTAGTTCCGATAAAATTCCGCTTATATGGCAGCACCAGTAATACATAAACTTTTTTAGAGGACATTTTTTTTTTAAAGAAAAACTTTTTTTTTAGCTTTGAAGGAAAGTTCTCAAGTTAGCAGCTAGAGTGCAGTCAAAAATGTGTTTGTGTTATTGTAGAGTAGAAACTAGAAATCCATGTTCCTCAATAAACTTTTGCTGTCGTGTAGACACAAGCTTAGAAAAATCACAGAAAGTAAAAATCTGATGTGAATATCACACGAATTTCCATTACATTAAATGTTAGATACAAATAGAAAGTAAAAACCGTCTTTGACACTTTACCTATGTACCTACCATGCAGTGAGTTTTAACCCTGATTTAGTAAGGGTCGACTCCTATGGGTACTTATTTCAATGTACTTTTACCCTTAAGAACTGGGATTGAAAGGCTTATAAAACCTTATTGGTAAACATTATTGGGGATCAGAATATTTCTCCCTGAATTGAATATTTTTTTACGCCCTTTCAATAAGATGCCTTGAGATACGGTGAAATACCCAAGTTGCGAGAGTTTGCTAACGATGCTCAAGGACCGGTCGAGAGAAAATGATAGAACGCGTGCCTCATACGTTTCTACAGAAAGCTCCATATTTTCAAATGCTTGCAGTAAAGGTTCGAGTGCTAAGCCGTGCATATTTATTTACATTTTTTCACGTGCTACTTTCTGGAGTTTTCTGTTTACTGTGAACATTTTTTAAACCTCGATAAAAAAAATTGTGTATTTTATTTGTATAAATTCAATAATAAACATCTTATTATATTTAAATAATAGAGAATAAAAATGATATTTTCCATTTCATAATTTTTCGCTACCTTTTTTTATAATTTAATTTTTTAATAAATTTCGGGATAAGTATTATTTATCTAAAGTTAAACCCAAAATCCTGCTGTTAAATATAATATTGCTTACAAATCCTAATTACCTACAGTAATTTTGTCAATTACAAGTTGCAATCATTTTGCTATAAATACAATCTTTTTAGCTTATTAAACGAAATGTTTTGGTACAAATGTACAACGATATTTTCAACGTAAAATGTTTGAAAGGTATTGTTTTGATAACATATAACCATATGATATAATGTTAAATTGCACGCCACATGACAATTTGAGGCTCTCGGGGCCCGGGGCAATACGCATGGCCAAAAAATTCGCTGTCTTTGTAGAATGGGGGTAGTTGTAAAATTTTATGCTTAAACATCGAAGATTATAGTATTTATAAAAGTTCTTTAATTGTAGTAATAAGAATTTTTTGTTGTTTATTTAACACAGAGAAAGTGGAGATATCCGCCGTCAATTAGATACAGAATGTCAAATATATTTTCAGTATTTATGGGCTTTTCTTTTTACGAGTAGATGTCCTGAGGAAAAGGCGACCCAATTAATATTTATTTGATTTTGTGCTCAGACAGGCACGGATTCCGCCGTCAATTAGATCAGAATGTCAAATGTATTTTCAGTATTTAAGTATGGGCTTTTCTTTTTACGAGTAGATGTCCTGAGGAAAAGGCGACCCAATTAATATTTATTTGATTTTGTGCTCAGACAGGCACGGACTTCTAACAAAAGCGAAGTTTATTGTTGGGGAGATAGAACTAATAAATTATCCATCACATTATTGTGGAATGAACTTTTATTATAAAATTCCATTTACTAAAATTCGAATGAAGAGTGGAAAGTCGTACAACTGACCCAGCATAAGTATGGTGACGTCATAATAACGGCGTCATGTTTCTTGGCATATCACATTATTGTGGAATGAACTTTTATTATAAAATTCCATTTGCTAAAATTCGAATGAAGAGTGGAAAGTCGTACAACTGACCCAGCATAAGTATGGTGACGTCATAATAACGGCGTCATGTTTCTTGGCAAACGAGAGCGGGCTTTGCGTATTTTGAATTTTGTTTATAATACAATTTCGATTCGCTTGAGCATTGATTGTTGTCAATAAATTTAATTCGCTAAAAATAATCGAATTACCACTGAAGTAGGTCACTAATTACAGATAGAGGATGATGTTAAATTTTAGAAATGAAAGTGAATTTATGAAATTACTTATAATATAAGATATTATTTATGCTTGGTAGTTGGCAGGTACTGTTGAAAACTTTCAGGAATGTTATGGAGAGGTTGTTGGCTTTGGTTGTAAAATCTATCTAGAAGAAACCAATCGGTTATCTACTCGTATGCACTCTTATAACTATTAGGTACAATCTTGAAGATTATCATTGGGTATTGCTTGAACTAAAAGTTCATTTTAGGACTTTACGAAATGTATATCCAACATGAAATACATTAAATATCGTGTGTCTCTGAACCTTAATAACTTTGGCGAGACGGCGGAGAGACAGCATGTTGAGTTTAATTAATCTGTAAGTAGGTACATATAATATACATATTATTATTTAATGTACTTACTCGAAATCTGGGATAGATTTTTATTATAGATAGAGGATGATGTTAAATTTTAGAAATGAAAGTGAATTTATGAAATTATTATTTATGCTTGGTAGTTGGCAGGTACTGTTGAAAACTTTCAGGAATGTTATGGGCAAAGTAAAAACAGCGGCTTGTGATAGATACCTACATACTTGTTACAATAAAGCTTTATGAGGTACTAATTTTGAAAAATGCATGGTGGTACTTAGTCTTTGAATAAACAAAAATAAGAAATATCTTTGTGTTGGCACACTATAATAAATATTAATAATAATAAAAAAGAAATATCTTTACAATGGGTACGAATAAAAGCACGAACATACTTTTCCTAAACTAAAAGAGTTAATTGAAATCTCAAACAATAGAATCTACTCGTATGCACTCGTATAACTATTACAATCTTGAAGATTATCATTGGGTATTGCTTGAACTACAAGTTCATTTTAGGACTTTACGAAATGTATATCCAACATGAAATACATTAAATATCGTGTGTCTCTGAACCTTAATAACTCTGGCGAGACGGCGGAGAGACAGTATGTTGAGTTTAATTAATCTGTAAGTAGGTACATATAATATACATACATATTATTATTTAATGTACTTACTCGAAATCTGGGATAGATTTTTATTTGTTAGATATGGGGATCTCAAAATTTCCCTGCTCGTCACTGACTCAGTGAGTCGAATGTGTAAAAGCAAGGGCGATTGAAAATGAACAATAGAGTTCATTCTTAGTGAGCACACACGCGTTAAACACAAATATTCCACATTAGTTACAGACGATCTAGAGTTTCCAGAATTACGAAAGCGGATAAATGATTTACTTTCGAAATTTGAAAACTATTAACGCAACAATGGCTTGATCAGCTGAACCGAATTATTCTGCTTAAAAAAGCAACGTCAAATTCTATACAGAGGATCATCAAATTATTTTCAATTCGATTCACTACAAATAAAAAAATAATAATAATTGTAGAGTTTCATATACAAACATATTTATACGTATAAATATCTATGTAATAGTACACTGGTCAGCAATATTACCGATAGGTATTAAATACAGAATAGCCCTCCCCCGCCCCAGATGGACGGATTTTTATTATCATTTTGGCCTCATGTGTCTACACGACAGCAAAAGTTTATTGAGGAACATGGATTTCTAGTTTCTACTCTACAATAACACAAACACATTTTTGACTGCACTCTAGCTGCTAACTTGAGAACTTTCTTTCAAAGCTAAAAAAAAGTTGTTCTTTTAAAAAACCTCTAAAAAAGTTTATGTATTACTGGTGCTGCCATATAAGCGGAATTTTATCGGAACTAAATCGCAACTTTCAATTTAGTAGAGAACTGTTACTACCAACCTATAATGCCATAGAACTACTAACTATAGGTAGATAAAAGTAAATAGATAGTAAGGAAAAGGAAGACGAGTTGAGGGAAAACTCTAATAACAAGCTAGCATGCATGCTTTGTCTGATAAGTTGAGTCTACGAGTATAGTAGTATAGTGTCTTCTTTTCCTTCTTCTTGTCCTTCTTACTTCTTCTTTTTTGCAGTACTCTATAAATCAGATAAATACGTAGAATATGAAAAGAGAGAGAGAGAATGTTGTATGTGGCAAAATTCTTCATCATCTTGTTCACTGCTAGCTGGATAAAGGTCTTTTTCTTTTAGAGATTTTGACAGAGGGAACTGTAACTGCTAGGGTCTTATCGTCCCGAAAATCGAAGAGAGAAGGAAGACAGGATAGGAGAAAGCCAGCCGGTCCGAGAACGAACATTATCCCATCAGGATAAAATCAAAGAGAGAAGGAAGACAGGATAGGAGAAAGCCAGCCGTTCCGAGAACAAACATTATCCCATCAGGATAAAATCCGCCCCGAGAATCGAACCCGCGGCCTAGTGCTAACAAGGCAGTTTCAGAAATTTAGTGGTGATAACTGGATTAGCCTACCTATAAGCATTTTATCTTTTCTACATATCTTCCGAATCCTCAAAATTTGTATTCCTCTAGTCTCTAGTCTAAGCAAAATAGATTCTATGTAATACATATGAGTGGTATTGGTAAAACTTCAATGACATAGTGGAGACATCGCTCATATGGGAGGTAAGAGGAAGGAAGAGCTTGCATGTACCGGTGGTAAACATCAGAAAGTGTATTGTATTATTTTTCTTTTCCCCCAATATTTTTTTGGTTTGAATCCAACAAAAAATTCAAATATTAGCATTGAATATGTTGGGGCATCACATGACCGAGATCTGAGTAGGAAACATATGTTTGTACTCGAAACAGAACTTATTTACCTAGCCCAAGCCCACAAGGGCAGGTATGGGCAGGGAAAAATGAATAATACAGAGAAAAACAAAAACAACATGCGGAGAAAAGAGCAAAAAAAGGACACATTGCAGGACAAAGTAGAAAGATATTGGATAGATCAAACCCAAGTAAGATAATAAAACAATAAAGCATAATGAAATTACGGAATTCAAGACCCCTACAGAATACACTACTTCCCACTTCAAAGCTAAAAAAAAAGTTTTTCTTTAAAAAAAAAATGTCCTCTAAAAAAGTTTATGTATTACTGGTGCTGCCATATAAGCGGAATTTTATCGGAACTAAATCGCAACTTTCAATTTAGTAGAGAACATTTCAAGTCGTGACTTTTCTTTCTTTCACAATAGAGATTGGTCACAAGTAGATAGGAGTACATGTAAAATACATACATAGCTGAAAAACACATTTTAGTTTTGACATCTCCACCATCAGTACAAAGTACAATAGAATAATGAAAGTCTGACATCAAAACATCGTGACTTTTCTTTCTTTCACAATAGAGATTGGTCACAAGTAGATAGGAGTACATGTAAAATACATACTGAGATTACTGAGTATGTACCCTGATACATAGCTGAAAAACACATTTTAGTTTTGACATCTCCACCATCAGTACAAAGTACAATAGAATAATCAAAGTCTGACATCAAAACAGAATGAGACCAAGATCTCCATCATTGATACAAGGTATATGGGAATATTTGAAGTTTTGACATCTCCACTACTAGTCCAAAGTGACATGGAATAGACATAGGAAGTTTTGACATCTCCACCAGCACTACAAGGTGAGGTAAAAAAATTGGGAGTTTTGACATCTCCACCAATTATCCAAATTAAACTAGAACGTGGTTTAAGCTTTAAAGCCAAATAGAATCTGCCTTATATATAGCATCTAGAAGCCAATTATATTCAAGAAAGTCTTACCTGGGCAACTTTCTCTCCCATATTTGGCGCGTGAAGTGCTCCTTGAAAAAATTTGGCAGATCCATTATCTTGCGTAGAGTACTGGAAGTAGAAAAAAAAATTGTTATTTGTCGACTGTTCGACTATAACACGAGGGAGACACATGGATTTTAAACTACAATGTGTCCAAGTACTAATGCTATTTCGATAAAAACTGTAGATAAGTTAATTTTTTGTAACGGTGTAGATTATACTCTGAAATAACAAGGAGCACGAAAGATCGTTCCTCCAGATAAGTAGGTTGTCACTTACATTCAGTGATCCATTAAGTTCTGGTGCATTCAACGTCAAATAGAAACGAAATGAGGACACTGGGTTTATTTTGCTACACGAATAAGGTATTGCTAACATTTACAATATTTCTATTGCTGATTAGGTAAAATAAAGTAAATGTCATATATGTACCTGTTTGCTAATTTTGGTCCGAAAACTATCCGATACAGTTGCTACGTTGCCTAAAGAAGGGGCGTGGTCCCAAACTGAAGAAGTTCGATATCTTTGCAGATCAGATTCCGAAGATGTGTTCGGAAAATGCTTGGCCTGGTGATGCTTACTGGCTGAAAATCAAAGAAAAGTCATAGTCTTTTTATCCGAGGAATGCTACGAGAGATTAAAAGCCACTTCACTTGAAAAGTGGATCAGTGACACCTTATAAGTAAGAATGTCTGTGTTCTAATCATGGAGGAGCATACTAATCGTACCTACGAGAAATCAAAAACCCCGAGATTCAAAGTAGAACATATCAATGTATATTATTGGTGCCTCAAAATGAGCCTAAATTTAATCGCACCACCTCTATGTAAATAATCTCTCCTGTTATAAAGAAAGGATATCCTGCAAACAACAAAATTCGGAGTGCCCTGGCGTTTTCTTTCCCCTGGTAAACAAAAATTTGATAACGAGAATCTGAAAATAGAAAACATGTTAATAATTTAATTTGAGTCGTTTTATGAAAATTTTACGAATAGCCGGGAGCTCCTGTGTACGAGTAATAACTAGCCTTATTCTTTCAGCAAGCAATTTCCGTTCATAAAGAGAACTGCATTAATTTCAGCATCATTTGTAAATATTTAAGTTTCGTCTTCAACTCCCTTGGTCCTTTTTTGAATGAGAGGGATTCTGACTCAAGCTTGTTTGAAAAAAGCGATTATCCAAAAATGATCTTTGTCTTTAATCGTTGAGATGGTCCCAAACTAGGGTTGGGACATCGACATCGATGTTTTGAAAACATCGATACATCGGAACAAAAACATCGATGTCAACATCGATGTTTTTCATTACGATACATCGGATACTCGATATATCGAAGTTTAAAAACATCGATGTATCGAACATCGATGTTTTCGTCTCGATGTCCCAACCCTATCCTGAGGTACGGGAATTATTGAGAGAATTGGTCAAAAATAATAGAGTCCTAACTTTGCCCGAATTCAATCCTTCTCTGGACAATGTTGATGCAAAAGCCTGGCTTCAAACAGCAGACGTTTGTTTTTCTGAAAACCCTAGGTTTGGGAGTGATCTTATTCTAACACTGGGCCAAGCATTAAAAGGACCAGCAGCACAATGGCTTACGGAAGTGTCTACTCCGAACATCACCTGGGAAGAATTCAAAATTTTATTTAGTACAGTTAATGTACCTACATATTTAGAATATCAAGAGGGTGCCTGACGAGATCCCTTCTGGTCCAAATCTATCATTTGTTTTCTTTTTCAATTTTAAACCAGAATAAAATTATTTAGGTATGAAATCAAATAGTGATCAAATTAGCTATTATTTCTACCCTTTTTGGGTACTTATATCTACATTTTATTTCTCTTTGACACTAGGGAATTGAGGGCTAAATTCCAAAGGTAAAAGAATGTAATTTGAAAGTACGAGCTGAATAGTAAGAATCATTTAGAATGAAATTTTTTTCGAAATTGAGAGTGAGTAGAAATAATTGAATTTAATTTCAGAATTTCTGATAAACAGAAGAAATGCTTACTATATTGAACCAGCGGTGTATCCGTGCCTTGACCTATACTTCGGAGATAATGGTCAAGTGTGTACCTACAGTTCATTTGATTTGATTTTTTTTTTCAACACTCATCCCTAGTGTCTTCTTTTAAATCTTAATTTATAAACAAAAAGACATCAAAATAAAAACGTGATCTATTACACTGATAGAATGACCGGACATCTTGTTCTATGTTGACAGTCTAAATTGGTACAGGTTTTGGACAAGTCCTCAAGCTTGTTTGAAAAAAGCGATTATCCAAAAATGATCTTTGTCTTTAATCGTTGAGATGGTCCCAAACTAGGGTTGGGACATCGACATCGATGTTTTGAAAACATCGATACATCGGAACAAAAACATCGATGTCAACATCGATGTTTTTGTTTCGATGGAAACATCGAACATCGATGTTTTATTTTTCGATGTTCGATGTCTGTGGTTCCTCATGAAGTGATTTTTTTTTTTCTCAGTTTCCAAAAAAATTCCCTCGAACTTAAAATTTCCCATACGGAATTTACTCGGAAAGGACCATATAATACCGAAAATCCGAAAAACATCGAAATCCCGATAATATCGAACATCGATGTTTTTGATTACGATACATCGGGATTATCCAAAAATGATCTTTGTCTTTAATCGTTGAGATGGTCCCAAACTATGGTAGAGGAAGATCCCGACCAATTAATGTACATATTTAGAATATCAAGAGGGTGCCTGACGAGATCCCTTCTGGTCCAAATCTATCATTTGTTTTCTTTTTCAATAAACTATGGTAGAGGAAGATCCCGACCAATTAATGTACCTACATATTTAGAATATCAAGAGGGTGCCTGACGAGATCCCTTCTGGTCCAAATCTATCATTTGTTTTCTTTTTCAATTTTAAACCAGAATAAAATTATTTAGGTATGAAATCAAATAGTGATCAAATTAGCTATTATTTCTACCCCTTTTAGGTACTTATATCTACATTTTATTTCTCTTTGACACTAGGGAATTGAGGGCTGAATTCCAAAGGTAAAAGAATGTAATTTGAAAGTACGAGCTGAATAATAAGAATCATTTAGGTAGAATGAATTTTTTTTTTTTTTTTTTTTTTTTTCAAATGTTTCTCATTATTTTATTTTTTCTCATTCTCACAAGAGATTAACAAACAGATATTAACTTGGGGTTGTAGGTTGTAGGCCGCTGACGATATTTTATTTCCTGAACCAGAAGAAATGCTTATTATATTGAACCAGTGGTGTATCCGTGCCTTGACCTATACTTCGGAGATAATGGTCAAGTGTGTACCTACAGTTCATTTGATTTGATTTGATTTTTTTTTTTTTTCAACACTCATCCCTAGTGTCTTCTTTTAAATCTTAATTTATAAACAGAAAGACATCAAGATAAAAACGTGATCTATTACACTGATAGAATGACCGGACATCTTGTTCTATGTTGACAGTCTAAATAGGTACAGGTTTTGGACAAGTCTAAAAACTAAGTACATGACTTATAACAAACAAGTAATTTATTACAATAATTACAAAGAAGCACAAAAAAGTGGCATTGTTTACAGCTGCACGTGTCTACTAAGATAACTTATAACAAACAAGTAATTTATTACAATAATTACAAAGAAGCACAAAAAAGTGGCATTGTTTACAGCTGCACGTGTCTACTAAGATTTACAAGAGGTGACAGAATATTGCAATGTGTGAATCAGAATCGGACATATTAAAGCCAATTTTGAGTTACAATGGCTCGTTTCAAGCCTCAAACAGGTATATGTATAAAAAAAAGGTCTACAACCTACATGATTATAGGGTACCTCGCATCTACATGTACGTAGGTGTTAGATAAGTATTACGTACTTTCTGAAAAGTCCCATCTAGCCACTAAAGCTTTTTTTTATTTTCTGACCCACACATTGAACATTCTACAAGTTCAAAATTTCGTGTCGTTTCGAATCTGTAAAATTTAGATAGAAGTGATGTTATCTCAACATATTAACTGTGCCCGTGTGTGATAAAAATAATGTGACAACAAAAATATCTTTCCCAACAAAGTAATCCAGGACTGACTTGGAAAATCATGGGGAAAAGGATTAGTAAATTGGGGATGTACCAATATAAAGATTTTCAAAAGATAAACAAAATGAAGCTTGTACATACCTAGCTGTAGGGATTTCAGCTTTATTTTAGAGTTTTTGATCAAGAGATAGCTTTCGGAAAACATTTCAATGCAATAGGTAGTAGATATTAGGATATTAGATATATTTATGTAGGTAAGGGTTTAGAAGTAGAGGTAAATGTACAAATAGGTATGATACAGTGAAAAAAAAAAAAAAAAAGCGGCATAAGTGTTTTTAAGAAAACATAAAACATGAAAAATATGATAAAATAGATTGTACAAAAATTCAAAAGGCAGTAATGGTACATACTTTTGTGCCACATAGGTATGTGTATAATTACGGTGACAAAGTAAAAACAGCGGCTTGTAATAGATACCTACATAATTGTCACAATAAAGCTTTATGAGGTACTAATTTTGAAAAAATGCATGGTGTAGGTACTTAGTCTTTGAATAAACAAAAATAAGAAATATCTTTGTGTTGGCACACTATAATAAATATTAATAATAAAAAAAGAAATATCTTTACAATGGGTACGAATAAAAGCACGAACATACTTTTCCTAAACTAAAAGAGTTAATTGAAATCTCAAACAATCTTCACGATTGGACGGATTTCTTTGTAAACAAAAGTAGTAGGTAGATAGAGAAGAAGGAAAAGCATGACTCAATAAAAAAGTGATATCCTACTGAATATAAAAGTACAAAAGATGAAAAAATGATGCATTGCTATAGATCTCAATTAATTAATTCATAATAGGTAAAACGAACGAACCTTCGGAAAAACTATGGAATGTATGAGATCGCAGAGGAAGAGATATTTTTACATCATAGTTGTTCTTTTAAAAAACCTCTAAAAAAAGTTTATATATTACTGGTGCTGCCATATAAGCGGAATTTTATCGGAACTAAATCGCAACTTTCAATTTAGTAGAGAACATTTCAAGTCGTGACTTTCATAATAGGTAAAACGAACGAACCTTCGGAAAAACTATGGAATGTATGAGATCGCAGAGGAAGAGATATTTTTACATCATCTGGAGGATTCTTTGAAGGCACTGGAAAACCACCAATCATAATGTCATATTAGTATTGGTTGTTGAAATTTCTAAACAAACCTTAAAACAAGAGCCACATGATTTTCAAACCTCTAAACTGCATAATTATTATTTATCTATGAAAACAAAATGTCGGCGTCGCGTCGGTCTGACAGAACTTGCACAAAACTTTATAACGACATGAACATCATCAAAATTAAGGAAACTAGAAACTATGTATAGACAAGTAAAGCTGCAACACTTGCAACTTACAAGAGTTATTAAAAACTAAAATGATTCAAGATACTGATGTCAATATTATCATTCACAAAACTACTCAGAACTCTCAGAAGATTGGCACCTCGATTTGATTTCATGGAATTTTCCAAATGCAAGTTGAGTCATAAGTTTTTATTAGGAAGTTGTCCTTTCAAATTAGGTTATAGGTCCTTCTCTAGCAACATTGTTAGCCCTGAGAACAACAAGGCGTCAGGAAGGCACTCAAGTTTTCACAACAATATTGGCAGCACTAATCCACAACATACAAAACACAAAGAAAGCTAATTAAATAAGACTTGGAGACTCAAGTGAGCCTCAGCTCGGCAGGAGCACCGTACCTATATACTTACAGACACTACACGTGGCACTCTTCTCAGCAGATGATCTATTGGTTGCTATTTGTACGTTAGGTATGGGGTGAACAATGTCAGACGATAGCCTCGGTCGTTTTAGTGAGATTGTTTCTAGCGAGGCTGCATGAGGCACTTGTGGTGATGAAGGGACACTTTGATCGGGAGGAGATTTTGAATATTGTGAAGAAGCCGATAGAGGTTGGACAGGTGGAATTTGTGTTTGGTCCTTGTAAATGTTTTGGTTCAAGTCGGGCGTGTGAAGAGGCGGAGGGTCACCTTGCTCCCAGAATGGCATACTGTTCCTTTTTGGCATCTGTGAGAAATACGTAGAATAGATTATGCTTAGAGAGAACATTCGTTCAGTTTCACGTCCCTAATTACTCGTATATTGTTGTCCACTTTATTTTAAGTAACTTGTAGATCGTATAAGTGCACACTGTATTTAATACTTAATTTAAATTTCAACAAGATTTTCCCCCCTGATCTTACCCACTTGCTAAAACTTACTGGATTCTCTGAAGGGACACTGGGTCGCTTGGGCGTGATATGATTGGTGATCGCCTTGGTGTTAAGTTCGGTGGTTTGAGATCTCTCCATACCTATTCTGGGTCGCAGAGTCCTGTCAGGAGGTACGGCCGTGGTATCCCCCTCAGAACTAGCCCTGCAACACAACACTCATCTGAGATTAATATTAAATAATGGACGTTTCTAACTTCGGCGTTGACGTTTTCTACTTGCCAAACTTGATACCTGATAGGTTTATTGAATGTCTTGAGAAGACATTTGAACAGCAAATTAATAAAAGAGAACTCAGAAAGGGGTATAGAAAGGGATTGGAAAAACACATACCAACCAATGTAAACCTAGAAATTGCAGGAAACAGAACAAGCTATCTAGACATTATAAAAGGCATACCAGAACAGAACAGACTATTAACGGGGGAATTAATGTAGGCACATTACTACGTGAAAGAAAGGGATGTAAGGAATGCAATAAATGTAAGGAGAGAGATTAGAAGAGAAGAATTAGAAGGGAAAGAGAAGATAAAGGACGGGAAGTAAGAAGACAAAGCTAAGAGAGGATAAAGAAGATCATGATGATTAAAAATATTCAAACATGAGAGGAAGACTGATGAAAACTCATTCGTCAAGTCAAGATGTTGGCGTGACGTCACATGATGAACATGAAGCTTATAAAGGAACTCGTCTCAGTGATACAAGTCCTGTAGCGGGAAAAGAAAGCGAAATTCAGAGAAAAGAATGTGAGGCTCTTGGACTAGAGGAAGTACTTCATGACCAATGTCCTCAAGGAATTTTGCTATTGAAGCTGAGAAGCATCTCCTCATACAATTTACTATTTCTAAGAAGCACCCCCATAGTTTTGCTCGAATTCTTATCGAGCTTCCAGGACAATTTAACATTCTAGGATAATTTTTATACTCTAGAATCTCTAGATTCTTTAGAACTTCTATTTTTATCTAAACTCTCTCTCCCCCCTCGTAATATCTCTTTCTTTGTTTTTGTCCTTCTCTTTCCTATTCCAACATCCTTTTTTTCGCCCTTTGAATCTCGTGGGATTCAGACTTTCTTCTTCTACTTTCCATTTAAGTAAATAGAATGCATACTGGACAAAGAAGAGAGAGAGAGAGGTAGAGATAGATAAGGAAATAGAAAAGGAGAGGTGGATGTGAAGATAGCAATGTGGAAGCAATTATCCCCACTCTCAATCTCTCTTCCTCTCCCTATGTCCATCCATCTACTTCTAGATTTTCTACGTATAACTCTCTCCCTTTCCCTTTTTTTTATTGGTCGATAAATAAAAGCCGTGCACATTCAAAAGACAAATGAACCCTTTAGTCTCCTGGACATTTTGTGGTTATAAAACCAACATCCTTTTTTTCGCCCTTTGAATCTCGTGGGATTCAGACTTTCTTCTTCTACTTTCCATTTAAGTAAATAGAATGCATACTGGACCCCCCATAGTTTTGCTCGAATTCTTATCGAGCTTCCAGGACAATTTAACATTCTAGGATAATTTTTATACTCTAGAATCTCTAGATTCTTTAGAACTTCTATTTTTATCTAAACTCTCTCTCCCCCCTCGTAATATCTCTTTCTTTGTTTTTGTCCTTCTCTTTCCTATTCGAACATCCTTTTTTTCGCCCTTTGAATCTCGTGGGATTCAGACTTGATTTTCTTTCTTCTTCTACTTTCCATTTAAGTAAATAGAATGCATACTGGACAAAGAAGAGAGAGAGAGGTAGAGATAGATAAGGAAATAGAAAAGGAGAGGTGGATGTGAAGATAGCAATGTGGAAGCAATTATCCCCACTCTCAGGTAGAGATAGATAAGGAAATAGAAAAGGAGAGGTGGATGTGAAGATAGCAATGTGGAAGCAATTATCCCCACTCTCAATCTCTCTTCCTCTCCCTATGTCCATCCATCTACTTCTAGATTTTCTACGTATAACTCTCTCCCTTTCCCTTTTTTTATTGGTCGATAAATAAAAGCCGTGCACATTCAAAAGACAAATGAACCCTTTTGTGGTTATAAAACATTTCCTTTGAAGAGAATAGAATTACTCGCAAAGGAAAAAGTTTCTTTGCCTGATTCACACTAAAAACAACGTTATAAAACATTTCCTTTGAAGAGAATAGAATTACTCGCAAAGGAAAAAGTTTCTTTGCCTGATTCACACTAAAAACAACTAAAAGAGTAAAGTGAATTTGAGCGGATTCTTGAAAATGAAAATCCGGAAAGGTCCTTACGAAGATAGTAATATCAAAAGGGACTGATTCACTGAAGAGATTACTGTCACTTGCCTTTCTCTCATCATTTATTATTCATTCAATCTTATGCTTTGAAAAATTAGGCACTGAAAAAATCGTATTGAATAATACTTGTTTTTAGCATTGGGAAACAATGGAAGGAAAGGATGAAACAACGGGGAAGTAACAAAGTCAGGGGCACCGATTTTTAGAGCTTGGGAAATTTTCGTCACACAAAAAAAATTCCATTAATCAAAAGCTATTTTTTATTGAATATCAAGGCCAGTTGAAATTATAACGGAAGTCATTTGAGGTTATAAGGTCTTCCATTAATCAAAAGCTATTTTTTATTGAATATCAAGGCCAGTTGAAATTATAACGGAAGTCATTTGAGGTTATAAGGTCAGCTCTAACAAATTGACCTAAGCCTCTAGCGCTAGCCTCTCGTATTTATGCCCGGAGTTAAGTCAATAAAATTTGAGTGGGCAAACTGATAGGTTAACTCGAGGCTTTCGATTAAATTTAACTAATCCATTTACCAACCTCAGTGGTGTAGTGGTTAGCACGGTAGACTCTGGATCTGGAAATTGGTGGTTGATTAGGCAAGGAAAGATATTTGTGACAAGAATTTATGCTTAACACAATTAAAATTCCTTTTCAATAATCCAATTGGATTATCTCACTCTATTATTATTATTATTTTTTTTTTTCAATTGTGATATTTACTTTACCTATGTACTAACATGAAGTGTTCCTGCTGTATTTTTGCCTTGTTTTATTATTATTATTTTTTATTTTATTCTAGTAACTGTGATAACTTGTATTTTGTAATGGTATCTGTCTTTATGTGTACAAAGGGCTCGTCCCCGTCAATAAATATATATTTATTATTATTAGAAGATGTACTAGGGAAAGTTTCGAGCCTTACTTGGCGAGTGACAGACACCGAAGCGAATACAATAGTCCGTCCCTTATACCTTTTTAGTCCGTCCTTCCTTTATTATTACAATAGTAATAACAAGCTGGGTCCGTCCCTTCGGCTACGCCGAGCAAGGCCAATAAATGGATGGGTGACTTGAACCTTATATTGGGAATAAAGGGAGAACGGGCTCTAGTCTTGATTTTAAATCATTACATGAAAGTAAAATCGAAAAATCAAATCAAGAATAATAATAAACTGAATATTAAACAAATTAGGTAGGTACATAGGTACTGATTTTCTTTAATCACGATCGAATAAACTACGGGCTAAAAAATTCCCGGAGGGACGGACCCAGCTTGTTCTTTATTTGCCTATTTAAAAAAAGTCCTTTATTCCTCTCTCCCTTTCTTTGCCTTTCATCGTCTCATCTCTGCCCTTTTCTTTTTTATCTCTTCTTTGGTGGTAAAACCATCTATCTAATACTTGCTCCCTTTTGAAAGCCAAGCAAGCTTTTAAGAGAGTTTATTTTTAGCATTTTCTTTTGGATGAAAAACATAAATAACTTAAATTCAATGTTCGGGTGACAAGAGGGAGGGGGTGAACTCTATTAGACTCGCTTTCGTCTTCCCACTACTTTCCATTTTCAACATTTCCACCCCATATATGTCATTGAGGGTTAAATATAAGGGAGGAAGCTATATGTTGTTTGTAAGCGCTGTGGCATCGACTGTTTTTCCGGACTTCCTCACATAAGATCATAACTGGTGTTGTACATACATATATTATGCATCATATTTATCTATCAGCCAGCCTAGTTAGCTTAGTTGGTAGCACGTCTGCCTTGTAAGCGCTAGGCTGCGGGTTCGATTCCCGCCCGGGGCGGATTTTATCCTGAACGGATAATGTTCGTTTCCGGAATGGCTGACTTTCTCCTGTCCTGTCTTCCTTCTCTCTTCGATTTCGGGACGATGAGACCGCAGCAGTTACAGTTCTCTCTATCAAACCTCTTTAAAAAAAAAAAAAAAAAAAAAAAATCTATACTTAGGGGTAGACGGAGTGGGGTTGGGGTTCCAGTTTTATCTAAATACTCACATTTACTAAGGCGATGTGCTGGTTCCGACTCATCTACGGGTGATTGGGGAGCAGTGAGATCTTCAAAGTTGATGATGTACAGACAGATATCATCCACCTCGCTTTTGACCGGAGCTATCACTTCACTGCACAGGAATTTGGTGCCTGGAATTAGAAAATACAAAGTAAAGAAAAAGTCTCATTATATCATCCAAGTACACGTACTAATTACCGAATACATTTACATATTTCCTCTTCATTAAACCCCCTTTCAAGTATTTCGAATGGTACAAGGAGGTACCACCTTTTTTAGAAAAATTCTAGTACATACCTTGCGTAGTGGATTCTCCTGTAGTATATTTTTTATGAACGCCGAGAAAATAATTGGTTATGCAATGTGCAACATAAGTCTTGGCTTCTTGACACTATAGGTAGGTGTACATTATACGAAGTCAATAATGTAGGTATACGTATTTATTTATTCATAATTCCTCTTCCTCTTCATGGATGTAAATCGTTGATTATATGAAGGAGACTCTCTTGTTTAGGTATTTAGGTACCCTTTGAAAACAATTAGTAGGAAGGTAAGTTAAGCCAAATCAATGTTTCTTAGTAGAAGATAACATTGTTACGTTATTTAATAGGTTGATAACATTATTTTCAAGATGAAACGAACCTCTCATCCCACATTTCACATCATTATTTTTGTCTCCCACTCCTTTTTTTTACTGTTGTTAACTGGCAGATTTCAGTTTAATATACTTTCGCTTTTCTCCTTAAAATTTACTTTCTATTTTTCCCACTTTGGATACACAAAAGAAATTTCGTATCAAAAGAAAGTTTGGGAAACATTTTGAGTTCTATCCACCCTCTTTTTTAGCTCGTTTTATCTCTCCTTCTACTCAACAATGTATCTACTTTAATATAAAAGATTTTATGTGGAGAGAAAATAAATAAGTTTAATGTATTACTATGTATATAAAAATGTTTTTCTCAAGCATTTTTCTATATCCCAATTCATATTGACGCACGTCATTGGGTAAAAATACGGAGGAAAATGAACACTGTTATAAGTTGATAACCATAAAAAATAGGTATAAAGAGGACTACTCTCTGGTTCATCAATTTCAACATAAAAGATTCAGGAATGTTAAGAAAAGATTGATAAGATCTATCGAAAATGAAAGTAAAAACAACGTTCATTGATAAGTTGACAACCATAAAAAATAGGTATAAAGAGGACTACTCTCTCGTTCATCAATTTCAACATAAAAGATTCAGGAATGTTAAGAAAAGATTGATAAGATCTATCGAAAATGAAAGTAAAAACAACGTTCATTTTGTCAACGGACTCCAGAACAGCACGTTGTAAAGAATCGTTTTGAGTTTGAAAACGGCAAATTATATTCACGTCACATCCCTCCAAACAAATAAAAACTTTATTAATGCACCAGACTCTCTGTTCTACGTGACACTGGGCGATTTGGAAGGGAATTCATTTATCTTCTTGTTAAGATCCGAGAGATAAACCTGCATTACAGTGCATACTTGTGGAGAGGAGGTGAACTATGCATACCACACACGTGAACCGGAATTAAAGAGGTGACAAAAACGAGATAGAGAGTGAGAGAAATGGGGAGTGAGGGAGAGAGAGAAGAAACTCAAGCTAATTGAAAATATTCTCATGTTAGCAAGGCTGGATATTACCATATAGTTGCCTAGATTCTAGTGATCCAAAGGAAGCTGGTAGTGGGAAATATTGGATATAAACTGAAATTCTTTATAACAATGAAAACTCAAACAACACTCTAATATTATTCTAGGAATATTCCTAGTATTTTCGTTTCTAAATCCCTTTTTACTTAAGCTGAAACCGTGTACTTTATTTTATTTGGCATAAAGTTCTGACATGCAAGATGAAGTATGACCTGTCACTATACATAAAAAAAACCAATATGAAAAGAGAAAACAAATAATAACAAACGATACCTAAAAAGAAATCATTTACAATAACAGGAACTAGCCCTGCAACACAACACTCATCTGAGATTAATATTAAATAATGGACGTTTCTAACTTCGGTGTTGACGTTTTCTACTTGCCAAACTTGATACCTGATGGGTTTATTGAATGTCTTGAGAAGACATTTGAACAGCAAATTAATAAAAGAGAACTCAGAAAGGGGTATAGAAAGGGATTGGAAAAACACATACCAACCAACGTAAACCTAGAAATTGCAGGAAACAGAACAAGCTATCTAGACATTATAAAAGGCATACCAGAACAGAACAGACTATTAACGGGGGAATTAATGTAGGCACATTACTACGTGAAAGAAAGGGATGTAAGGAATGCAATAAATGTAAGGAGAGAGTTTAGAAGAGAAGAATTGGAAGGGAAAGAGAAGATAAAGGACGGGAAGTAAGAAGACAAAGCTAAGAGAGGATAAAGAAGATCATGATGATTAAAAATATTCAAACTATTTTGAAATCCCTAACTATAACTATTTAACAGTAAAAAAAAAACATTGGAAAATGACGTCTAAACTATAAAAAAACATAGGTAGAATTTACATTAAAATTCCGAACTGTATTAACACCTAACTATCTCTTAATATCTTCTAAAAACTCTTCAATACTATAAAATGCTTTTTTATTTTTGTGACATGTTCTTTCATTAGAATGATAAATCTTTTCGTTTCCATTTCTCTTAAACCTATTGGTAGTTGATTAAAAAGTTTCATTCCATTGTATGGTACACTTTTTTCATACAATGATGTATTATGAGGTTCTGATAGTATTTTATTTTCATTATTCATTCTAAATCTTTTTTGGTACAAGTATAATCGCTCTCCAGCTTAATCTTCCTTTGTTTGATGTGGCCTTCATACCGTCTTATCCTAAGCACTACAAACAAGGTATATAATATTTGGGTCATAATAAGCTTCCAGCTCTTAGTCTAAAGTATTCGTGCTAAGCTTCTCTGCTAATTCAACTTCGGTCTCATTACTCATTTATATTTTATGTGGTCACACTCTCGAGATTTGCTGCTGTTTTTGGAGCATGTATGATTTTGAGCTTGCATGGATATTACCATATAGTTGTCTAGATTCTAGTGATCCAAAGGAAGCTGGTAGTGGGCAATATTGGATTTAAACTGAAATTCTTTGTAACAATGAAAACTCAAACAACACTCGAATATTATTCTAGGAATATTCCTAGTATTTTCGTTTCTAAATCCCGTTTGACTTAAGCTGAAACCATGCACTTTATTTTATTTTATTTGACATAAAGGTCTGACATGCAAGATGAAGTATGACCTGTCACTATACATAAAAAAAAACCAATATGAAAAGAGAAAACAAATAATAACAAACGATACCTAAAAAGAAATCATTACAATAACAAACAATTCCTAAACTGTAAAAACAGGTGGAATTCATTTTGAAATCCCTAACTATAACTATTTAACAGTAAAAAAACATTGGAAAATGACATCTAAACTATAAAAAAACATAGGTAGAATTTACATTAAAATTCCTAACTGTATTAACACCTAACTATCTCTTAATATCTTCTAAAAACTCTTCAATACTATAAAATGCTTTTTTGTAACATGTTCTTTCATTAGAATGATAAATCTTTTCGTTTCTTTTTCTCTTAAACCTATTGGTAGTTGATTAAAAAGTTTCATTCCATTGTATTGTACACTTTTTTCATACAATGATGTATTATGAGGTTCTGATAGTATTTTATTTTCATTATTCATTCTAAATCTTTTTTAGTACAAGTATAATCGCTCTCCAGCTTAATCTTCCTTTGTTTGATGTGGCCTTCATACCGTCTTATCCTAAGCACTACAAACAAGGTACCTATATAATATTTGGGTCATAATAAGCTTCCAGCTCTTAGTCTAAAGTATTCGTGCTAAGCTTCTCTGCTAATTCTACTTCGGTCTCATTACTCATTTATATTTTATGTGGTCACACTCTCGAGATTTGCTGCTGTTTTTGGAGCATGTATGATTTTGAGCTTGTTAAAGGGGATTTTTACGGACGGTTTTGTAACGTACTTAAACAAAGTACCTAGATAAATACATATTTCTTTCTCTCTCTCTCTCTCCTATTGCTTTATCTATGGCTCTTTCCCTCTGTCTAGAAAGCTGAAATGAAGTTTTTTTTTTTTTCATTTGCTGTTGATAACTTCAATATTTACCCATTTGTTCAGAGACTGTGAAACCGGACATCCAGTGTACAAAACATGCATCTTTATAGCTTCCAAACTTGTCAACTTGTCAAAAACACAGGGGAAGTAGATATAAAGCATGGTGATTACTTCATTTTTCTGGTCCATCAATCCCTCAATATTTCCCACACATATAAAATTACTTATACAGAGTGGCGCAAAAGTCCCGCTACCCCTTTTGTAAAGTCTACGTCTACACTCTGCACGGTAGACCAACAGGGGACAGACTGATCGAAAGTCTGTTTATTTGCCTCATCTTTCTATCTAAGTCTTAAAAAAAAACACTCACATTCAGCGGTTGCTGGAATTTTTCCGCACTCTGTAAAAATAAAATTGTCCTTGTTGGCACTATGCACCGTGTCAGCTTTGTCATTGGAGATGAGGTATCTCTTGAGAGAAGGTCTTAAAGTCCTTAACTCTCCTCCCCCTAGTTGTCACTATAGCCCAGGGCTGTCAAAAAATGAAATATTTTGTTCCATCAACCTGTGATGGCATTTTCGTGTTAGGGAAAAACTGTGTGCCTCGTCGAAGCCTTCCGTGTTTAAAGCTTTATAGTTAGCTCGAGAATACTTTCCTTTTACAGTACTACACTGTAGGTAAACACATCAGCTTTATTTTACCTACAGTGCTGTTAATAATGGCACTACCTACCTGTCCTCTCTCGATAGTTAAAACAAACCACGATACCTACATAGGTAATTATACAAAATATTTTGTTCCATCAACCTGTGATGGCATTTTCGTGTTAGGGAAAAACTGTGTGCCTTCGAAGCCTTCCGTGTTTAAAGCTTTATAGTTAGCTCGAGAATACTTTCCTTTTACAGTACCTACTACACTGTAGGTAAACACATCAGCTTTATTTTACCTACAGTCCTGTTAATAATGGCACTACCTACCTGTCCTCTCTCGATAGTTAAAACAAACCACGATACCTACATAGGTAATTATACTCCTACAACACTAACTTATCGAGACATTTCATGAAAGTTTTTTATTTGACAACGTTGATGGATGAGATGTCTCGTCTCGGGTGCATCACTAGTGAAATATCATAATTATACTCCTACAACACTTATCGAGACATTTCATGAAAGTTTTTTATTTGACAACGTTGATGGATGAGATGTCTCTTGATGGATGAGATGTCTCGTCTCGGGTGCATCACTAGTGAAATATCCGCGTATACTCAACAGTTTCCTATGTTCCATAGGTACATATATCGGTTTGTGTGAACATCGGATATAACAAACAAAAATGCTCGGTCCGTAGAAGTTTGTTATATCTCTGTGATTTTTACTGTAACTATCGGTTTGGGTGAACATCGGATATAACAAACAAAAATGCTCGGTCCGTAGAAGTTTGTTATATCTCTGTGATTTTTACTGTAACCCAATATTTACTGACTAGCCAAAAAGACTCGGGCCTTTAACATCAAAAGGAACCTTTAGAGGTAATGAAATTATACTTTCTCCCCTTTAATTCCCTCCATTCTCGTTCGTCTCCCATCTTTTCTCTTCATTTCCTCTCTTCTTTTTCTTCTTTGTTTTTTCTTCCTTGTCCGCTAGGTAATTAGTTTCTTTTCACCTCCGTTCCTGGGGAGAATTATGATAATTAATGACCGGGCCTCCATTCTCGTTCGTCCCCCATCTTTTCTCTTCATTTCCTCTCTTCTTTGTTTTTTCTTCCTTGTCCGCTAGGTAATTAGTTTCTTTTCACCTCCGTTCCTGGGGAGAATTATGATAATTAATGACCGGCCATTGTTATTATCTTTGTTATCTCTAAGGATAAAAGGGGAAAGAAAAGAGATGAAAGAGACAGGCAGAAAGAAGAAGAGAGAATCCTAGTTATTTATTATTTCCAAGGTGATAAGAGTAACATCCGAAAAGGTCTATCTTTACTTTCGTAAGGTCAAACAGGCTTTATGCCACCTTGCCTATTTTCGGTAGGATTTCAACCAGGTATGAACCAATGGAGAAGTTGCAAATGGGTAAAAATTATAAATAAATGATCGATTCCTATGTAAAAAGTTCGGAAAAATCCAAATCTGTGGTCAAAACTCCGAAATCTAACTTGGTATTTGAACCTACCTTTGAGTAAATAAAATTTAAACTCAACAATATCTGCTACAAATTCAGATAACAAGCATGGTTCGAATTTATTCTTTACACATGCGGTAACTATCCTCCGGGCTCTCATAAAATGTGACGTATGTATATCTATTTCATTTTGATAAAAAAAAACTCTGTTTGCTTTTATATCTAACACACTGTACGTTCATAATTTTTTTTATACACGAATGAGTTCAAACGTATGTGGCGGTTCCAGGCAGACAGCCGCCAAAAGAATCATAGCTGGAGAATCCAAGGTACTCATAAGTCTGTTAATAGTCTCTTGTACTATCAGGTGGTAAAGATAGATAGAACTAATTAAGCAGCGCGGCAGAGCTCCGCCCCGCCTAGTCAAGAACGCTTGACAGCGCTACTAGAGATATTATAACCTACAAATCAAGTAGGTAGCCATTTTTAGGTAGTTGTAGAGGAAAAATTTCTAACTTGCTCTGTTTGCTTTTATATCTAACACACTGTACGTTCATAATTTTTTTTATACACGAATGAGTTCAAACGTATGTGGCGGTGAAAACACGATTCAAGCAATTGCACCAGTACTGCCCAAGGTTCCTAATTAACTAAATTCCTTTTGGGAATGAGCTCTTCATTTTTTGACCCAAAGTCACAACTTTAGATCAGAGTTTTTTTTAAGTTAAAAGTTCCAATGTCACAAATTGTGCAAGTATTCTCCTATTTGTTGTGGTTGCTGAAATATTAAAAAAGATCATGGACCCAAAGTCACAACTTTAGATCAGAGTTTTTTTTTAAGTTAAAAGTTCCAATGTCACAAATTGTGCAAGTATTCTCCTATTTGTTGTGGTTGCTGAAATATTAAAAAAGATCATGAAAATCCTCATTATGAAAATTGTTTCAACTTCTTCTGCACATCATCAGACTGTCGATGTCGTCAGGATTTCGTGATTTGCACCTGACATGTTTGGTGGAAGTTTAACATATTCTTCCATGTAATCTTCTCAACATGATGTCATAAATATGACGTCACACCGCAGTATGTTGACATTTGAATAAAAAGTAAGCATAGACAGGTACCCGGTGAGGTGGGGTACCATCTCCAACCTTGTCTTTTACTCTTTAGCCATGTTTATGTCAAGTATATTGCTATACCTACTTAGCTACTTCTACGTACGCAAGTACATACTTTGGGGTATTACGTAATGAATGATTAAGTAACTAAACAAAGGGGCCCTGTCGGTCCATTAATAGCGAACTTGCTCGCCAAGCAGAATGCCCCGGATTCGAATCCCATATGATAAGGAATAATATCGATTTAACCTAGGACTAAAGTATTAACGGAGCTTGCCAGGTAATAAACGTACTTGCACTTACATACTAGTAAGACCTCGGTAATTACAAGTATGCAGGTACCTATACGTTACACAAAACATGGTAGGAAGGTAATTAGGTACTCACCCTAAGTACAGTTGAAAGGGTTATTTCTACATTCGAGTGACGTTAATGTCAAAACGTATACATATATTATTAATGTATAATATGTACTTCTATGTATATTCTAGGGAGACCTCGGTAATTACAAGTATGCAGGTACCTATACGTTACACAAAACATGGTAGGTAGGTAATTAGGTACTCACCCTAAGTACAGTTGAAGGGGTTATTTCTACATTCGAGTGACGTTAATGTCAAAACGTATACATATATTATTAATGTATAATATGTACTTCTATGTATATTCTAGGTACATGTTATACATTATATCATAGTTGATATCAAGCATGGCATGATGTGGGTACCTATACACCATATAACATGATGAGGTTAGAGCTTGTTAAAGCTTTCTCCCCGCCCCCCTGTCTGATTTCTCGTCATGTCTAAATGTTACGTCCGCAACTTCGATGGAAAAAAAAGTAGTGCAACAGTTCCAAGTTTATGATAGGATTCCGAGTTTCAACATCATTGACAACTGGATGTTGACAAGCTTTTTCTACATCAGGATCGTCAACCGTCATATTCCGTGTCGTGTTACTTTCAGAGGGAGCACAATCTAGACGGAGTTGAATATTAGAGCAAGATTTGTGATATAATCGAGATGAAGAGCGTCTAGAACTAGTCTCGCTCAGATGTACAGAGGACGAAACCGTATTGCTCTGAATAGAGGGACTATCAGTAGGATATTCGTAGATATCAGGAATCAATTCAGAGGCATGTTGTTGTTCACCTGGAGTACTTGATCTAGAAGAATTTGCTTCTTCTGTTTGTGCATTTGCCTTGGTTAATAAATCTTCAGCATTTCTTTTCCCTTGGCGAGTGAACATTCCATTCACCTTTGCTTTACCGTCTACTTTGCTTCCGGCATATTTTCGACCACCTCTGTTAAATGGTCCTTTGTTTGACCTAACAATCGGCACGTCAAGAGACTTTTCAGGAGCCTCATCAAATGCACAGTCACTACACACCGCGTTTGGCACTCGACTCATTCGTTTTCCTCTCAGTTTACTCTTCATCTGAATGCTGTTGTATTTGTCTTCAGTCAGCAACACCTTCTTGAAACCCCGCACCACAAATCTGTCGTCAGCAGCAGACAGATCTTCTGCTGACGAGAGAGAATCCTGATCAGCATATTCAAGTTCGAAATAGTCCTTCTCGGCACTTTTCAAGGGGTTTCTTTTTCTCACTAGCTCTACGGACTTTTCCAACACATTTTTCTTGCTCAGTTCGAGATATTCTTTGAACGATAGTTTTGGTTTCTCGTTAGGGTTGCGCTTTCCAGAAGGTTTCAGGTTTGGTTCGGGGTTTACCGGGACGGAAGGTGTCTTACCAACCTCTTCTTGTTCATGTGTGTCTGGGGAGACATCTGCTGTATTTTCATCTGAACCATCCATTTCCTGAGATTCTGCCGGTACCATTTCCTTTCTTGTCGATTTTTTTGATCGTTTGGTAATACTTGTTTGCTGATTTTTTGATGTTTCAGCAGTTTTTCTCCTCAAACTTCTGCCTCCAGTCTTAACCGGTGACGATTCCTTGAGCATCGTGACTAACGACTGCTCTACTTGATCATACACCGACTTGCTTGTCGTAGGCGAAGTGTCCAAAGTCACCCCGCTGGATTTCGTACGAACGGGTGACTTGGTCCGGGAGGTGACTTTTCTCGGCGGTCTTTTTCGTGACGCACGCTTGGGACTCGACGGTTTCGCCGATTTTGCATCCGTAAGATTTAGAGGTTCGAGACTTACAATGGATAGGGATATGGAGGCTGATCCTCTTTTGCTTCTCAAGGTTTGAGAGGAAGGAGGAAGAGGATGGAATGGGAGAAGGGGAGAACTCAGTCTGTAAAGGAAGGCGGGCGGCTGAGGTTAAGTGGGAACCCTCAGTCCCTTCTTGTACACTAGGGAAAAGAGAAAAAAAAGATTTAAAAAGGAGAAGAAAGCATTTGGAAGTATGTAGATGTTAACGCTCTCTCAAACATAGTTATATTTTGCTGTCTTATCGATTACAAGTCCGAAACTCTCATTTTTTTTTTTTTTTTTTTTTTTTTTTTTTTTTTTTTTTTTTTTTTTTTTTTTTTTAGGTAAGCATTTAAAAACAAATCTATAAGTAGAGACGCTTCTAAAGAACCTATATTACCTATAACTACACACAAAGATCTTTTCCATACTGTACTGGGAGAAATAAGCGTGATAGAACAAAGGAAGAAAAAATACAATAAAATAGTACTAAAATATTGAAGAAGGACAGATAAACAAATCGAGTAGATAATAATTTATAGCAAAATAAATCTTTCCTTCAAAACCATTGGGAATTAAGCTCAAAACTTGTTTTTGAAACCTCCCGTTTTTTCCCCCCAAAGGGACACGAACCCAAGGACCTCGGAATGTCACTTACCTTGTTGTCATTGGGCTTGAGCACAGCGGGCACATTCTTGCGGCCGAATATATTCTCTTTCCCTCCCTCCTCTTCCTCTTCTTCCGATTCCAGTCCTATCTCTGCAGCCAAATTCTTCTTCTTTACACCTCCACCGGTACCTTCACTTTGAGGTCCTTTCGTACAACTCTTCATTTCACCTGGAAAATAAAGAAATAACATTTTTTTAAAAAGTGGTTTGATAGAGTACTGAAATAAATAAATAATATGAGTTTTGATAGAGGGAACTGTAACTGCTAATCGTCCTGAAATCGAAGAGAGAAGGAAGACAGGAGATAAGAGAAAGCCAGCCGTTCCGAGAACGAACGTTATTTGTTCAAGATAAAATTCGCCCCGCGCGGGAATCGAACCCGCGACCTAGCACTTTCAAGGCAGACGTGCTACCAACCAAGTTAACTAGGCTGGCTGCGTTGGAATGAAAAAAAAAGAGCTAACTTCAATCCAGTCTTTCGCTGTGACACTATTGAACTTAATTTAGCAGTACTTACTTCGCAAGATGATGCCTCCAGTTCGTCTGAGGAAGAACTCTTCGTAATCTTCAGAGTTGTCGATTTCCGAGCCGTCTGTCTTCAGCCTTTTCTTCGCCACATCGTCGTCATCACCATGTATTCTGCCTGTAGACATAAAATAAGTGTTACCATCTTACCATAAGGCCGGAGACCACGAAGTGGATTTAAACTCGGTTTATGTTTAACTCTCGGATTAAGCAATCTGATTGGTTGATTAAAAAAAAAAAAATATCAGCCAACCCAACCATTAGACTTCTTAAATTGAAATTAGAACATAAACGGAGTTGCCATGTATTCTCCCTATAGACATAAAATGAGTGTTACCACATTACCATAAGGCCGGAGAACACGAAGTGAATTTAAACTCGGTTTAAGTTTAACTCTCGGATTAAGCAATCTGATTGGTTGATTAAAAAAAAAAAAATATATATATCAGCCAACCATTAGACTTCTTAAATTGAAATTAGAACATAAACGGAGTTTAAACTCACTTTGTGACCCCGGGGGTGAATGAGGTTAATTGAATATAATATTGAAAAACAGAGCCGAAAAAACTTCGACCCCCCGGAAATCGAACCCGGGACTGCGAAAAAGTGTGATAGCCACTCGGCGGCCATGGCGTGGTTGTTGTTTATAGAGTTCAACTTACCACTCGTATCGTCTTGAATCCACTGCTGTACATGATCCATCTTCTGTTTATTTGTCTTGTTCCTGAAATTAAAGAAGTTTTTTATTAGTCTCCTCTCGCCAATCTGATGAGAAACATACTACCGATGGGCATGCCAAGGCCACAGGAGTCTAATGTAGCAGTTATTTCATTGCTAGGAAATGAAAACGGCAGTGAAACACTCATCTTTTTTAAAAGAAGTCAAAATTATATTAAAAAGATGAGTGTTTCAGCGCCGTTTTTATTTCGTAGCAATGAAACGAGTGCTACGTTAGAAATTATATGGCCAGCCTAGTTAGCTCGGTTGGTAGCACGTCTGTCTTGTAAGCGCTAGGTCGCGGGTTCGATTCCTGCCCGGGGCGAACTTTATCTTGAACAGATAAGGTTCCTTCTCAGACCAGCTGGTTGTCTCCCATCATGTTCTCTTTCGCTCTTCGATTTCGGGACGATAAGACTTCCGTTTTACACACAATTCCCCCACTCTATTAAAAAATAAAAAAAAAACTTACCCAATACTAAGAAGTCCTGCATTCGACAAATCACCGGTTTGACTCAGAGTTCGCTTTCGATTGCCCGAGTCTGAGCTCAGGTAGGTTTTGTTTTCAAAAACATTGAGCAGTTCTTGACAGGTCATGTTTAGAGCTTCAGCCGGTTCCCAATACTTTTCATCTCTGTGAAACAAGCAGAGGAGAGGGTTCTTATATCAGACATCCTTCCTTGTGGAGCCTTACTTTTTTACTTTTTTTTTCTGCTTATTAAGCTTATTTAACTATGTATTTTCAGTGGATGGTATGTCAGTAACAAACAGTGGCAGCATTAAAAGTTAATGCCCTTAGCACTCAATCTTGGCTTTTTCTTTAGCAAAAGAAATTTCAGGCTGGTGTTCTCCCTGTTTATAGTTCCCCAGTCAGACTAAGTAGATATGAGAAAGTAATTATCATATGACAGACTTAATACTGTGACCCCACCAACAAAATTATGGAAAGTCACTGATTTCACTTTTCAATTCACAGCTCACCTACTTGTGGATAACTGTGGTCCTCAGCCCAAGTTTCAGAACTTACCGTTGTAATTGTTTTGGGTTATCAATGGTTGAGAAGTTTTCCTTCTGTCTTCATATGAATCAACCATGGTTTCTGTAAATTATTTTCTGAAAATTAAACAGATAGTTGAATACAATAAGGAGAATGAAAGTAACATGGTAACTTTGGTGTATGTGAAACTTTCATCTTGGTGCAACTTTCTCACTTTGACATTACAAGATCTGAGTAAGTAAATGCAAGGGTAGTTTTACATTGACCTACCCTAAATTACTAAACTTATTATACTAGGTTTCTCACTTCTTGTAGATAGCGTCTTCTCTGCAAAGTCTGAAACTAAATCCCTCTTTCTACATTCTGGATCATTTCCTATGATATCATTTACTTCCACAGTTGGAAATGGCTAAGAAATTCACAAGAAGTGCGAAAACTGGGCTTACTTTACACACAACTGCGGGAGCTGAAGCAAGGCTTGCCAACACAAACACTCTTCTAGTGAAACAGTGTTGTGAGAATTTTATAAGAATCAAAAGTGAAAGTCTTGACTCCAGACGGTACGAAGGAAAATTTCTCTCTGTATTTAAGTAATAGAGTGGCTAGTAATAAAATACAGTGCGCAACTCAGTACGGATTTGAAAAGAAGCGACACACGGTAGCGCGTCTTATTACGTGCGGAACCAATGAAACAACAGTATTTCTTAACGTGCGGAAACACTCAACTCTGATTGGTTTAAGATAAAAAGGTTTGCTGACTGATATAATAGTAATGCTTATTCATACTGCTCGAAAAACACTGTAGTGCCTTCATTACTCCAGAAGAACGCTTCTATTATTGTTGTCAAATATTCTCATTGACCAACCTATCAATATAAATCAGATTAAAACCACAATACGTAGAAAGTGTAGTAATCGCATTTAGGACTTGATTTTTCATCGACGTTTTTTTTTCTACTGTCAACAACTTATTTCATTTCACCAGTCGCTAGACGCTGGAAAAATCGAGCTTTCCTATATTTTGCAACTCGCAAAGCGACATTAAAGAATCAATTGAATGAGTTTGTGTTAACTTATTTTGGTACACACACTTGGTAAAATAATTAAAACATTAAAAAAGAGAGAGATGGAGTTGGGTGGGAATACGTTGTGAAATCGTGAGTAATGAAATGAAATTTCCAAGGAGAAATTAATGCGGGAAAAAGATTACGTACCTAGCAACAAGATCTCGGCCATCCTTAGAGACACTAGAAGAATATTATCGGTCCAAATTTTCAAAATCGGGAAATGGTTGGAAATATCCGTTTTGGGATCCCCTGATGTCAAAAAAGTAAAAAGTGGTTTTTAGCCCATGGTCTGTACGTACGTACTACAGGTTTAAATGGGAAAAAGTGAAAAGTTGTGAACAAAATATCTCAAGAACGGTTTGTCGTAAAAAGCGATGAAGTGTGACGACTCGACATCTAACCAGTACCGTACTAAAACTTGTGGGAATTATTACACTCGATAAGAAAAATCCCACAGTCTTCTGACGTCATTTTTAACGTTCCCAACTTGCCGCGGAAGCGACAGTTTTTTTCGCCGCCATTTTGACTTCCTGGAAGAAGGGGCAACGTGGATGACGAAATATTCTCGGAAATATTGCACATTACATAATCAAAAATTAGGTAGGCGTGAAGAAGTGAGTAGAAAAATACAAGCTAGCAAGGTAGGTACCTACGAGGTAGGTATTAATTTGGTAGGTATACCTGTCAAAGTGTTATGTATTTTATTTTCTAGGTTTAATTTGCCCATTTTGCTGTAAAGCTTGGTTGGTAGCTTGTCTGCATTGTAAGCGTTAGGCCGCGGGTTCGATTCCCGCCCTGAACGGAACAGCTGGCTTTCTAATATCCTGTCTTCCTTCTCTCTTTGATTTCGAAACAATAAAACCTTGGCAGTTACAGTCTCCTCTATCAAACCTCTTCAAAAAAAAAAAAAAAAAAAAAAATCTGCAAACTCTTATAGGAAATAATATCAAAAGAGCAATAATTTGATTATTTTATTTTATCATCATCGTCAATATTTAAAAGGTACCAACCTATAGGACTTTAGGTCATGAGATTTTAAAAGAGTCTGTTCAGATCGGTAAGTAAGTAGAAGTACACGGGACTTGTTTTTCCGAATGTCCACCAAATTGGAGCATTTTCTAAAGAACCGAGGAATCGAACCAGTGAACTAAAGTATCTGGATCCGGTCGTCATGGACTTTGAACAATCTCCTGGTCGGGACACAGACGTCTTACCATCATGTATAAGCGACATTATCATCGACAAAGCTGACTACTTCTTTGTCTGATGAGAATTCAAACGGGGAATGCTTGTTGGTCATCAAGATAGTCGACATAGTTTTGAACATCTGCAACAGTGGAGTGACGATAATTAGTACCTACATATGTTAGCCCGTTCCCAATTATTGTTGTTCGAAAAAAAAATGTGTCATGTGTAATAGGAACACTCTCTTGTTGATGTAGTCATGGATTTTATTTACCGCTGCAAGTAATATCGGAAGAGCTGAAACATTTTGTGAACATACTTACATTGGGAAATCTCGTTAATAAAATTTGCCTTCCTTCTTCAGAGCTGACTGTAGTGTAAACTGTCTTCTTCTTGTACAAGGCCATTGCTATACAAGCTTCACCAACTGCCGTGTCACCACCGTTAAAAGAAATGGCTAGATTAAATTAAAGGTCGATATATATGCAGAAAACAGATATATATGCATTTGCATATCTACCAAACGGGTAAGGAAAACACCTATACAAATGCAAAAAGTGCTCTGTAAATGCAAAAAATTGCACAAAAATGTATTTATCATGTCAAGACGATATGTGTATTTGCAATATCATCCGGCTTCCGTCCGTAAATACCTCAGTTGCAAAATAAGTACATATGTACTTTACTATAGGTAGGTAGGTAGTTTTCCCCTAAACAATGGGGGCAAACATGGTCACGATTGTACCTAGTTCCTAGTAATAATTATGACTAATAGGTAAGTCAATATTAGGTCATGGACATTTGAAAAACCTAGGCAACTGTTATTCGCATTTTTTTTCTCTTGCTCACGTGTTAGGTGTAGCTGCCTACCTAATAGCCAACAACAGGTCTTCTATAAAAATGTTAACTGGATTTCTGAAACAATTTTGAAATACAGCGCCAAACTTTTTGAAAATTGCGGTCTACTATCTTCAGAAATCCAATGAGAACAATGAAATCAATTGGTTGAATATTTTAAATGGGACACTGAAAATGTGTTTTTTATTCCCCCCCCCCCCCCCCCACCTTTCTGATGTTGCTTCAACAAAACACATAAACACTTTACTTTCCCTATGAGTTGTAGTATTATTTCCTTTTGTTTACTTTCCTTATCCTAGCTATAGGAAGGAAGTAATGTAAATGGGTGAAATTTTCGATGGACAGTTTTTAGTAACAACACTTTTTTTTCAGCAAGGTCAGACTTACTTTTTTACTGAAGGTCTTAACGGTGGAGCAAGCCTTGAGGAATTGTCCCGCTTGAATCCATGTGTCCTTGATGTTCTCGGGGAGAGCACACCACTCCTGGTACAGCTGCCAGGAAGAACTACTTGTGTCTGCAACGCCAGGACATATAGGTCGAAAATGACACGTTAATTATTTACACAACACAAAACAGATAACTAACACTACAGGAGGGAGTTTGAATTTGTTTAAACACACAGACCACATGCATCTAATGTACATGGAAAAAACCCCTTTTTCGACAACCAAGAAAAACAGTTATCATATTTGGATTCAGCGACTTCAAAAACTCCCAAATCAAATAAAATCTTCCATATTTCACTTTTTTCAAGTTTTGGCCCAAATTAATGCATCAAACTATGGAAAATGCATGTAAAAGCCCATTTAAACATTGAGCTTGTTGTGCCACAAGTTAACTTTTTCCAATCAAGCCAAAACTTTTCAGAGATTTTTTTTTATTTACCTATATTCGAACCATTTTAGGGGGGGGGGATCATCTTTAATTTCGAACTTTTGAAAAATAAGGGCCACCCTAGTGGTGCATTTACAACATTGGCCACCCACATGTAACCTATTTTGTGTTCACTTACTGGCACGGTGCTTAGCATTCTTCCACAATAGGAAACTCCACACTTGAGGCTTTTGATCCTGTAATCATAACAAAAATTATTTGAGTCAGAAAATTACTATTTTCACCACCTCCTTTACAAGATGTTGTACTAAAAAAAAAAAAAAAAAAAAAAAAAAAAAAAAAAAAGGGGGGGGATCAGGTATCTACGTAAATACGTACTTTCATCCATTGGAACTTTGGGGTCGTAAGGGGAACCCCCTCGAGATTCATTTTTTTCCTCTACTGTATTCCAGTCTCCGAAAATTTAAAGCATCCCACACACTTAGTAGCTAGGTATAGTGTTTTCGTCATTTTTTATTTTCCACAGAACTTGAAGCAAATTCAGCCTCGAGGTCCTTACACATTAGTGACAGAAAGTTGGGGTGGAATTTATGCCCTCAAGTTAGGCGAGTATATGGAGAAGAAGGGAGACACTGTAACTATTATTCTTCTGGATGCATCACCTTACTTTTTCAAAGACATTGTAAAACGGAACCAACAAATCTTCTCGAGTGAAAAGAACTTAGCAGGATATATCATAAAGAAGAAGGTAAGAGAATAAAATTTCAGTTCCATTTCGAATTAATGACCATATGCTAAGCCAAATAAAATCAGTTTCAATTAATACAGAAAATCACCTATAGGTGGTAGTTGCCAAAAAATGTTCTCTAATTTTCTTACCTCTTTTGGAATACATCATCCATCCATCCATCCATCCTACTTTCTTGTTTTACTCTCCTTTCAGGACACAATGATCCTCGATGTCCAGAAGAAATCCAGTCTGGAGTTATCCTGCAATCAAATCCAACCTTGGTTTAACCACGGGAGCCAGGACAGACTGGTGGAAGAATATTGTTCTAGGAATTTGTTCGAAAGAAAAGTATCAACACCTGCTCAACTATAAGGTAGGTAATAGTTTCATTAATATTATAGTTAGTTTTATTACATGATGCCTTAAAGCCTTTACGAGAAATTACTCTGATCGAATATGGAAAGGGTGGAAGGACCACAATACACAAATATCCATTTAATTTAAAATTGTCATTACTTTTCTAGATCGGCGAAAAGTTCGTGGTACCTGTTGCTGCTTACATTGATCTCCTACTGGACTTTTACTTGAAGAAAAACCCCAACGCCAAACACGTTATATTCCTTAGACCTTAGAACAATTCCATTTCAAGCTCAATAAACTTTGAGCTGAGTCCTCCTCGTCTAAAATTTTAGTAAAATAGCTACAGTTTGTGTCGACTGAGGAGGAAACAGATCAAGTCCGAGACAATTAATTCTTTTGCAGATCTTCTTTCTTCTTAGCATAATTTCTTCTTGTCCGATTTGAGCTTCACTGAGTTCTACAGTTCACTAAACTGCTTCCTTTGTGATTAATCCTTCCTCTCCATCTGACAGGATACTCACCGGCCGAGGTTCGAGGTAGTAACGTGGGCTGCTACATGCATACGCAGATCTTCTTTCTTCTTAGCATAATTTCTTCTTGTCCGATTTGAGCTTCACTGAGTTCTACAGTTCACTAAACTACTTCCTTTGTGAACTCTTTCAAGGGCGGTGGTTAATGTACTGACCACCTTTTTAGAGCGCAGTAGGGGCAGATATTTTCAAGCTTGTGGAACCTTTCAGTCTGCTTATTAAGCTTATTTAACTATGTATTTTCAGTGGATGGTATGTCAGTAACAAACAGTGGCAGCATTAAAAGTTAATCGTCCTGAAATCCAAGAGAGAGACGGAGGAGGACAGGACAGGAGGAGAGAGGCAGCCTTTCTGAGAACGAACCTCATTTGTTAAGGACAAAGTTCGTCCCGAAAAAAGTGGGATTCGAACCCACAACCTAGCGCTTACAAGGCAGGTGCGCTACCCTCCAGGCTGGCTGGCTCTCTTTGGTGTACTTGGTTGTAATATTTATGTGACTTGGTCCGGCGTAATTCAAGTTCTCAATATAAAGTAGAAACAGAAGGTCTTTACTTATTATGAGCTTGCCATATTGGCACCACCCTAAACTGAAATGACCTCAAGAACACAATCATAGGAATAGGCACGGAAATTCAATAGGAAATGACTCTCTTACCCTGGTATACGTAAATGTGACCATTAGTTATTTCAGCAATAACAACAAACATACTCCTACTGGTAAATGAAGAAGACAGAATAAAAAACAAGGAAGAAAATAATGAAATCGTACCGAAAGAGAGCAGGAAAAATGTTTTGAATCCTCATTCTAATATTGTGGATTGTGGTTGGGAAAAAGTTTTTCCTGTACGTCCGTCGAGTCGAGTAGAATAGGTAATGAACCTCTTTCGATATAAAATGGGATTAAATACTCGTTACTTCAGAGGGGAGAAAAGAGCTCCGGAATTTTTCCCGATATTACTTCCTTCTCCCCTTTCGGCTCCATTTATTACCCCATCCCCTTTGTAAATTTCTTCTTGTAATCCACTTTATTTTTTGTGGTCTTATATTTTAAAAATGTCCATCATTCTTTTTTGTGTAGTAAAAATACATCATTTTATATCTTTTTATGCCTAGATGGTAAGTAGGTAGGTATTATATTTTTAATATTCAACATTTCAACCCCCCTCCCCCCCTAAATTATTATTTATTAATGACGACGATAGCGACAAAAAATTATTCTAAGAATAATAAATCTTGTGGGTGTTATCGTATTTTGCTTTAAATTGTTCAATGTTTATCAAGAAGAAATGTGCATAATATATTGTTGTATGATTTCTCAGATGTACCTATAGGTGAAACAGGAGTCACAAGAATTGAAAACGACAAATGGCCTGGAGTTTAAACTTAACAAACCTTGCTTGGTTTTGTTTCCTTGCATATTCAACATTTCAACCCCCCTCCCCCCCTAAATTATTATTTATTAATGACGACGATAGCGACAAAAAATTATTCTAAGAATAATAAATCTTGTATTTTGCTTTAAATTGTTCAATGTTTATCAAGAAGAAATGTGCATAATATATTGTTGTATAATTTCTCAGATGTACCAATAGGTGAAACAGGAGTCACAAGAATTGAAAACGACAAATGGCCTGGAGTTTAAACTTAACAAACCTTGCTTGGTTTTGTTTCCTTGCAATATTTAATATTATTCTCCTTTGATTCTACTCTTGTTGTACTCACTCCCTTTACCTTTTTCGCCGGTCTAGAAAAACTTTCCGCCCAAGGGTTCTCATACATATTTAACCCACTCACTATTGAACATTTTCCTTGAAAAATTTAAAGCTAAGTACTTCTCTCTAAAATTTCTTGAAAAAAGTAAAATTAGGATTTATTTAATTAAAAATGGATACTCTTCGTTAATGAAAACTTCTGAACAAAGCTAAGTAGGTACTTCTCTCTAAAATTTCTTGAAAAAAGTAAAATTAGGATTTATTTAATTAAAAATGGATACTCTTCGTTAATGAAAACTTCTGAAATACTCGGACGTTACGATGAAGCGGGGGAACTTTTTGGAAAATTCAAGTTTGATAAAGAATGAGATAAGAGACTTGTGTAGGATATTCAGATGTTATCAACTGGGAATTCCAGAGAAGATGTTCGTAAAATCGAGGTAGGAATAGGTATGATCTATAGATTCTATAGAAAAGATGCAAGCTTTTATAAATATACCCAGGTACAAAAATAAGTGGAAAATAATGTTATTCATTTGATGAATTAACCAAACAAACCTATAAATAATCTTTGTTTTCTACTGTGTACCTACATAATAAAGCAGAAAGAAAAATTAATAGTAAGGCCACATCATTTTCAATTAATTAGTATTAACCTCGAGAGCTCGAGACCTTAAAGTGAGAAAACAACGAAAACCCTTTATAAAGGGCAAGCATTTACTTGGATTACCTATATAAAAAAGGAGAAAATAATAAAGCCGCGGATTAAAAACGATGCTAAATTTCATGGTACAAAAGACCTATAAATAATCTTTGTTTTCTACTGTGTACCTACATAATAAAGCAGAAAGAAAAATTAATAGTAAGCCCACATCATTTTCAATTAATTAGTATTAACCTCGAGAGCTCGAGACCTTAAAGAGAGAAAACAACGAAAACCCTTTATAAAGGGCAAGCGTTTACTTGGATTACCTATATAAAAAAGGAGAAAATAATAAAGCCGCGGATTAAAAACGATGCTGAATTTCATGGTACAAATGCTCTTTTAAACAAAATATAATATTACGTGGGATATACCTGTTTAATTAAAATAGAACAAAGATAGAATAAAGGTAGATTTTTAATGAAGGCAGGTACCTCATCATATGTCTATTAGGTAAGTAGGTACATTATTTATACATAGTTGGATATTTTGAGTTTTTTTTCTTGATATTTTAAATGATTAATAATAAATAATAATAATAATAATAGTAATAATAATAAATAATAATAATAATAATAATAATAATATATTTATTGACGGGACGAGCCCTTTGTACACATAAGAGAGATACATTATAAAAAACAAGTTATCACAGTTAAGTACTAGAAAAAATAGAAAAAAAAATAATAATAAAACAAGGCAAAAATACAGCAGGTCATAAGAATACATAATAATTTTATTGTGCTGCAGCAAGTTCTTTAATATTAAACTTTTGATTCGGTCATTATTTTCATTTCGTCCCCCACAAAATTTCATTCAAAAATTCTTTAGTTACAATGTTCGTGGGATCATCAGACTCATTCTTGAATTCAGTGTTTCCAATTTCAATGTCAGTATGTAATTCTTTGTTCATTATTTCTATTGGATCATCTAATTCATTCCTGAATAGAACGTTTTCATTTTCAACATCAGTACTCAATTCCTGTTTTATTATTTCTGTGGGATCATCTTCTGATTCATTTTTGGTCAGCACATTTTCATTTTCAGATTCATTATTGGACAGCACGTTTTCATTTTCAGATTCATTTTTGGACAGCAGGTTTTTATTTTCAATGTTAATAAAATCAACTTCATTAGTAGTATTCGATGTAGCAGCAGAGGTTGTCTCAAAAGTGTGATCTTTGATATTCACTTCGTCATTTGACATTGCATCATTAACATCATTTACTAAGTTTGCTTTATCAAAATACATTTCACCCAAACTGGTCAGATCCAATGCAGTTGATAAGTCAGTCATTACATTTTCCTCAACACTTTTCTCGAAAGAATGTTGCCGTATTAGGTTCCAAGCAACATCATTTACTAAGTTTGCTTTATCAAAATACATTTCACCCAAACTGGTCAGATCCAATGCAGTTGATAAGTCAGTCATTACATTTTCCTCAACACTTTTCTCGAAAGAATGTTGCCGTATTAGGTTCCAAGCAAAGTCTTTCCTTTCATTTGATTCCTTTTTCATGTGAATGGATTGAAAACTACAGTTGGCGTTGACTTCCAATTGTTTCAAACATTTTTCACTCAAACTGGTCACATCCAATGTAGTTGATAAGTCAGTCATTACATTTTTCTCAACACTGTTCTCGCAAGAATGTTGCCGCATTAGGTTCCAAGCAAAGTCTTTCCTTTCATTTGATTCCTTTTTCTTATGAGTGAATTGAAATCTTTCATTTTTGCAAACTTTATAGGTGCGATACTCATATGGTAGTTCCTTTTCATCCACAAATTTCGAAGATACATATATTCTTTTTAACTTACAGTTGGCGTTGACTTTTAACTGTTTCAAACATTTGTAACCTTGGTTGAATATTTTCCTGCAGATATTGTCTAATGGCAGTTGGACCAGATTCCAACCCGGATTCAATTGTAATTGAATTGAACAGGAATTCGCAAAAGGTCTACAAAAGAAAATGTTTCTGAGTTAATATCATTTCCCAAGAACTTGTATACTTTTAACAACACGACTGGGTTTTAAGGTTCAAAGCGAAAAACTAACCGGTTACTTACATTGACCTCACCCAGCGCCCAGCCTGACGTAGTACTGTTATAAGTTATAATCGTTTAATATTTGGTACCTACAAATGCAACTACATTGTATATTTATCTCATAGATCACATACCTGAAGAAACATTTGGAATTATAAGTGCTATAACGTATTCGCCTTTTATTTTGGCATGCATCACAAATAATGAGTTCAAATGAAAACGCTGGTTGGTCTTGGAAATAATACATGGATATGTTCAAAAATGGTAAGTCTGGCTTGGTCAGTGTGGGTTGTGTGCTAGTTATAAACACATTTTCTATATTGCAGCCCAACATTTCTAGGACAAAAGTTTTGACTTCTTTGTCAAAAACTTTGCAAATTGTCCCATCTTTGTTTCGAACTTTCCAATCCTGAAAGGGATCACTACCAGTACATTTAAACAAGGTTTGTAGTTTGAAATATGTTAGCCCGTTCCCAATTATTGTTGTTCGAAAAAAAAATGTGTCATGTGTAATAGGAACACTCTCTTGTTGATGTAGTCATGGATTTTATTTACCGCTGCAAGTAATATCGGAAGAGCTGAAACATTTTGTGAACATACTTACATTGGGAAATCTCGTTAATAAAATTTGCCTTCCTTCTTCAGAGCTGACTGTAGTGTAAACTGTCTTCTTCTTGTACAAGGCCATTGCTATACAAGCTTCACCAACTGCCGTGTCACCACCGTTAAAAGAAATGGCTAGATTAAATTAAAGGTCGATATATATGCAGAAAACAGATATATATGCATTTGCATATCTACCAAACGGGTAAGGAAAACACCTATACAAATGCAAAAAGTGCTCTGTAAATGCAAAAAATTGCACAAAAATGTATTTATCATGTCAAGACGATATGTGTATTTGCAATATCATCCGGCTTCCGTCCGTAAATACCTCAGTTGCAAAATAAGTACATATGTACTTTACTATAGGTAGGTAGGTAGTTTTCCCCTAAACAATGGGGGCAAACATGGTCACGATTGTACCTAGTTCCTAGTAATAATTATGACTAATAGGTAAGTCAATATTAGGTCATGGACATTTGAAAAACCTAGGCAACTGTTATTCGCATTTTTTTTCTCTTGCTCACGTGTTAGGTGTAGCTGCCTACCTAATAGCCAACAACAGGTCTTCTATAAAAATGTTAACTGGATTTCTGAAACAATTTTGAAATACAGCGCCAAACTTTTTGAAAATTGCGGTCTACTATCTTCAGAAATCCAATGAGAACAATGAAATCAATTGGTTGAATATTTTAAATGGGACACTGAAAATGTGTTTTTTATTCCCCCCCCCCCCCCCCCCCCCCAACCCTCTCCCCGTTTTTTCTATCTCCTTTCTCTTTCTCTCTATC